>NC_012877.2:21547036-21715040 GCF_000003195.3 Sorghum bicolor
CCAATAGATCCATGTGCAATAGCTCAAGCACTCTTGAAGTTGAGAGATAGGCCTTGGTTGGATGGTGTTTGCCACTTGCTTGTTGGCTTGACATGCACTACACAATTTGTCCTTCTCAAATGTCACATGCTTCAAGCCTCTAATCAATTCTTTCTTCATCAACTTCTTGAGTGCCCATTCCAACATGTGCTAACCTTGTATGCCATAACCACCCTAGTGATGTCTTGGTGAATAAGCATGTCTTGATGTTGACTTCATCGAAGAAGAAATTGGTGCCAGAAGCTTTTGAACACCATTTCATTGTCATCCTCCTTGGTCACTATCACTTATTTCTTGTTGAATAGGCATTGGAAGCTAAGATCACAAAGTTGTCCAACCAAAAGCAAGTTGAAGCTTAGTGAAGACACATAGAGTACATTGGTGATGGAGTTGTCATTTGATATTGCAATCTTTCCTAGACCCTTGACCTTGCCTTTTGAATTATCACCAAATGTGATATTCTCTTGATTGTCCACATCTTCATCAAGTGAGGTGAACATCTGGGAATCTCCGGTCATATGTTGAGTGCAACCACTATCAATTACCCAATGTGATCCATCGATCTTGTAGTTCACCTACACACAAGAGATCAAGCTTGAGTTTTGGGGACCCATATTTCCTTAGGGCCCTTAACTTTCTCAACTAGTTGCTTTGGCACCCAAATCTTCTTTGGCCTTTGCTTGTTGGGTGGCCCCATGAAGCTAACCTTGACCTTACCACTCTTGTCTTGCCTTACAATGTAGTGATCATTGAAAGCAAATGATCTTGCATGCTTGGGTAAAGGTGGTGGTAGTGGTGCCTCAAACTCATGAGCAAAGTGACCCTCTTATCCACACTCAATGCATCTCTTTGGCTTGGGCTTGCTTGGTTGATCATGAATGGCTTGTGACTTGAGAAGCTTGCTTTGTTGAGCTTGTAGCCAATTCCACTCTTGTCCATCTTCATGACGGTGTTCATGAAGAGATCACTTTGTAGGTCCTTCCCTCTAGTGAACTTAGCTATCCCCTTGGTGAGATGCTCCTTCTCTACCTTGAGCTTATTGTTCTCTTGAGTTAGCCTCTTGATGATTGGGTCATTCTTGCTATTTAGCTCTTCCAAGATGAAAGACTCATCTTCTTCTTGCTTGTCATACAACAAACCAAGCTTGATATATTGATTTTCTTCTTTGAGCTTCTTGTTCTCATAAGCAAGGTTCTTGTCATGATCAAGTGACTCAATCACCACGGTGCTGTGCTTGGCTTGCTCTTGCAACTCTTTCTTGAGCTTCTCATTCTCACACTTGATCTTTGTATTTTCTTTCTTGATCTTGATAGTGTCCTCATATCTCTCAGCCACTACCAACTTCTAGCCTTTGCAACCAACACATTTGCTAATGCTCTCTGTTGACGGTGGATATACCATAGAAATCCACATACAAAACACCGTCAACATGCCTCGGTTGCAAGAGGAAATGACATGACATGAACATATTTTATCCATAACTAGTTCCACTTGTACTCTTAGCTTGTTTATGCAGGAACAACAAATTCAAGACATTTTTTGACAAAGCCAACATCAGAATCATCAAGAGGAGATCGAGGGGACAACAGGTGACACCCTGGGCCCACAGGGAGGGGGTCGCCCGACCCCTCTTTGGTGGGACCCAGGTGTGCCACCTAGTCCACCGACATAAGGGACCCCTGTGGACACTGCTGGTGGGCCCAGAGGCCCAGAAGTGGGGTCGCCCGACCCCACATCAAAGGCGGTTCCAGGGTCGGTGGCCTCCCACCGACCTTCCCCACATGTCCCACATGTTGATTTGCCCCTGTCGTTGATCAAATGGCGGTTGTGAGGTCGGTTTGATCCAAGGGTGGAGAGAAGATGTCACGCGGATCGATGACGTGGCGATGGAGTAACCCCTACTCCATCTCCCTCTATAAAAGGCAGCCTCCATCCTTCATTTCAAGTGTGCAATTCCAAGGCCAAGTGCATTACAAGTTCCAAGCATACAAGTAGAGTAGTAGTTAGTCTAGAGTGGGAGTTAGAGTCGAGTCGAGCGAAGCTCGGGGTCCCCAGAGTCATCTTCTGGAGAGTCTGGTATAGCTCTTGTACCTTTCTACTTTTGTAAGACTTTCCTTTTATTAATATATTATTCTTACTTTACTTTACTGAGTTCTTACTTAGTGCAAGTCTTTTAGTCTTGTTGTGCATTTACTTTAGTAATATAGTTGTCTTAGTGAAGTTAGTGACCTGTAACCACTCCTGTGTGTGCATCATCGTCCTATCTTGTATAGGAGCTCTAGCTAGCTGCAACTAGTTAGCGTTGTAGGATTAAGTGTGAGCGTGGTGCTCATACTTAAGATTACCTTTGATTACCGCTGGCTTGAACGGAAAGTAGGAGCGCACTCCCTAGTAGGTGACAGATCGTGGGCGGCATTAGGTTCTCCTCACGTACAGGCTAGTTCTTAAAAGGTAAGGCGTCCATAAGCCCAATAGTCGCTTTCGGTAAGGGGTTAGGTGAAAAACCTTCTAAGCGTCTTACCAGCTCGGCTATCCCTCGCACACAGTTAGTAAGGCTCTAGCGTAGTTAAGGCAATTATCTATTAAAGTAAGTCACAGAAGTCAAGTTAGATACATAGGAGTCCTTTACTCACTCGTTGTCCTCCCACCTAGCTAACTCTACCATTTACCTTTAGCATAGGACCTTGGATTCACCACTACCCTTCCTATTCGTTATTTACCATCCTTATTCACTAGTTGATACTAGATAACTCAAGGAATCTCATTCCCCTTTTTGTTAAACACACTTAGCCGCTTTCCCTTGGGAAAATATAAATTACGATACCTTGGAATACTCCTTGGTGAAGTGCTACAGCGGTACATTCTGTGCGCTTGCGGAATTATCCAATAGTAAATAGAGTTACCCTACCAGGGCACTTCTGGCGCCGTCGCCGATATCCGGTGGTTGCGTTAAGAAGTGTCAACACCAATCGGCCCCAATCTTTTTCGTACCTCCCTCTGATCCCTCCAGTATCATGTTACCACCTACGATCAAGTTTGATTCCTTATTTAGGTGCATGGAAGAACCTACATAAGCAGCCCCTAGGCCTCTCAATTCTTCACACCATGTGTGCTAAGCTCTCCCAATATCCAAGGCAAGAATGTCTAGTTACGCCCTCTCCCTGATCCAAGCCCTTGGCTCGTTCGCAAACCTAGACATCGTCCCCTTTAGAGAGAGTTCCTTTGTGGAGGAAGAAGCATGGGCGGCAGTCGAGGCACCACTAGCCTTTCTCCCACCAAGCCAGGACTTTAGCCCAAGCCCGAAGTCGATTGCATGCGCCTGCATCATCAAGGATGGCGCCCAGAAGAAGAAGCCTATTGCTGTTCGTCCAACCACCGGCGCACTTGGACCGAAGAAGAAGACTCTTGGTGGTGGTGGACTTAGCAAGGGAGCTACTATCATGCCTTCTTCTTCCGAAGAGCCGTCTCTGTCGTCTCCCGTTTATGATAATCGCTCATATATAATTAGAGGGATATGCAAACCCGACGGAGGGTATGCAAAGGGACTTTTTCGTAAGGACGAAGCTTCGCCTAGCAAAGCCGCGACCTTAGCAGAAACCTTAGGCGCTAAACCCAAGTTCGTTAGGACTGTCATCAGGGGACAGCCTAAAGGTTTCTTTAGCGATAGTGAGGATGAGCAGCCGCCCAAAGGGCCAACCATCGCCTCACTCCATGCAAGCAATAGGAGCACCCACGCTAGTGTAGAGAGAGCTCATGATCGCATAGCCAAGGCTCATCTTAGCGTCAAAGGACTTAAGGACGAATTAGATGCGATGCGCCGTGGCTATGGCGATTAGCTGCATAGGATCGCTAAGGCAGCAGGGGTGGAGCATGTTCTTAAAAGTTTCTAAGAACCCCCTGCAAATAAAATAAGGCACGCTTTCCTTTTTTCAACCATTTTCCCTTTTGATGTAATTGTGCCTATTTACGTTATCAATGAAAATATCTTTTCTTTTGAGCACTTGTTTTCTAGAATGTATATATTTTTCTATGACTAATCAAAGACAGGAAAGAAAACAAGTGTGGGGGAGAAGCACATCATCATAAAAACTCGGTTTGTATAAACGCTCCCCTCTTTTAAATTTAAAAAAGTTTTATAAATAAAAGTTTAAAATATTGAACATTCATTCTCCATCAACTTGTCTCCTTTGTTCAAAATGTTTTGCATCCCTTTTATTTATCGCTAAAATTCTTGTGAATTTATGAACACTTTGTTGGGGACCCCATTTTATCTATGTAATTAACGGATGTGATATAGTAGGATGACATGATGCTTGCTAGTCTTTGCAAAGTACTTGGGTTTTTATTTTACAAAGTTAAAAATTCATATAGCAAATTCCTTGAATGATTAAGCTTTTACCTACCAATGGCCACATATATCTCTTTATGATGAACCTTCTACATATGCTGCTTACTCTGTGTTGAGTGTTGGCGGTTCTTAAGTATCAATTTTAATTATCAAATAAACAACGGAAAGGACCAATATACGACCAACACCTAGAATTAGGGTTTGATCTGACAGAATTCCACAAGTTTTGTTGTTTATCTGTTTCTGCAGGGGGTTATCAGGAAATATGGAAGAAAGGCCCACATGTCGGGATTACATAGAGATATCAACGCACCGCGCGATTTTCTACCATCTAGAAGACTCCAGAAGCCATGGAAAGAAGGTAGAGGCCGAAAGGGGCCAGGCCCAGGGCGCCCGCCCTGGTGACCTGGGCGCCCGCCCCCTGCTGGATCCAGTTCGGGACTCTCTTCGCACGGGATGTTCCACCGACCTATTGGATCGAGGAAAACATAGTACCACCTCGCCTACCGACCCAAAAATGCATAGAGGAGGAGGACTATATAAGGAGACCCCCCTGGCTCCTGGAGAAGACATGAAGAAATTATCATAGAGATTGAGGGGTGCCCTCGAAGGAAAACCTCTTCTCTAATTAATATTTCTTTTTAGGCTTAGCAACCAATGTAAAGTAGAAATAGATCTTCTAGTTTCTACTAGATTGAGAGAGATAGAGTGGAGGTGTAGATTGGAGGAAGCCTGGCCTGTCGGTGTCTACTCCAAGCTTGTACCTGCGGGATCAAGTTCTCCTAACCCGAAGCTTGCTCCTAGGATTCTTCAGTATTTCGACTTCTAAATTCTAGTAAGTTCTTGTTTTATTGTTATTCTGGTTTATGAGTTTACTTTAATCTCTTCATGTAGAGTTTAGAGTAATCATTACTAGCGTAAACGTGGTGTTTAGCTGGGGTACTCATAGATATTTCCTGACTAGCTGGACCGTGGTAGTAGTGAGGAACGTGACAATTCCGAGTTACCTTTGCAGACCATATCTCGTTAGCAGGAAGGATAGGGTTTATAGGTGCGGGTTGAACATCCTTTGTGGTGTCTAGATTCCGTTAGCCTCCCCAATAGAACAGTAAATCATCCTTACCAAGGTTAGAAGGAGACTACGGTTGCAGTCTTCTCTATTTATCACTCACATCGAAAGACATTCTTTGTGCCTAAAGGGTTAGTAGTAGTAGACCGGTTAGTCAGATGCACTCTTTCTCCTAGTGGTAAAAAAATAAATACGATACTCTGGATAATTTCCCGGGTGAAGTGCTCACCGATATCCATGCGCTTGCGGATCAATTCCTTATTGTGTTCCCAAATATCAACAAGCATTTCTGGCGCCGTTGCCGCGGAGAAAGACGGTTGTTGAGATAACCTTGAGTCTTACTACTAGCTTGTATCTATACTTTTATCTTTTCTTATCTTTTATATTCTTTATTTATTTTCTTTACTCTTACCTTATGGAAAACCAAAATTCTAAATCGATCCATGAGTCTGCAATCCCTTCAGTAACTCACCTTTTACCATGGGAATCATCACAGCCTATCCAAACATCCCAGTATAAGTTAAGTTCTAGGTTGATTGCCATGATTCAAAACCTATCTTTTTCAGGAAAGGAAGACGAAAACCCTTACCTTCATATTAGAGATTTTGAGCAAACATGTGATTGTCTTCGCATTGAAGGCATTTCTGATAAAACTTTACGATGGAAGCTTTTTCCTTTTTCTTTAAGCGGAGAAGCTAGACAATGGTACAGTCAGAAGGTAAGTCAACAACAAGGTGAATGGGGAGTTTTACGAGCCAACTTTTGTCTGGATTTCTATTCCCTTGACCGTATAGCCAACCTTAGACTCGAAGTCCTATCTTTTAAACAAAAAGATAATGAAACATTGGGAAAATCCTGGAAATGTTTTTCTGATCTTTTAGAATCTGGTCCAAACCTTAATCTTGAAGACCCTGTTCTTTTATTTCACTTTTTTCGAGGTCTTCAGAAAAATCACAAACAAATGCTACACACAATGTCTAGAGGTTCTTTCTTTCGCATCCCTACTGATGAAGCTAGAGTGATCCTAGATAGAATCCTAGAAGCTGAGATGGATAATACCCTTCATGATGAAACCTACGAAGCCGAAGTAGACACTCTGCCAAATTCTTCATCTACTTTAGCTATCCCAAGTTCTGAGCCACAAGAGGAAGAAATTCCACCACCGGACTTCATGCTAGATATAGAATCCGATCTTTTTGCCGATTTTGGAAACATTTTAAACTATCATTCTATTGACAAACCCCAAAACGGCCAGTTGAGCATTTATTTTCCAAGTGAACAACAATTAAGAGAGCTTATCTCAGTAATGAGTAGCGAATGGTTGGAGGAATTAGAGCTTTCCTCTGATGTGATCCGTTTGGACACACCTGTTGATATTTGGTAACGCAATAAGGAAACGATCCGCAAGCGCACAGATATCGGTGAGCATTTCACCCGGGAGGTTATCCAGAGTTATCGTATTTATATTTTTACCACTCGGAGAAAGGGTGCATCTGACTAACCAAATCTATTGCTACTATCCCTTTAGGCACAAAGAATGTCTTTCGATGTGAGTGATAAATAGAGAAGACTGCAACCGTAGTCTCCTTCTAACCTTGGTAAGGGTGATCTATTGTTCTAATGGGGAGGCTAACGGAATCTAGACACCACAATGGATGTACAACCCGCACCTATAAACCCTATCCTTCCTGCTAACGAGATGTGATCTGCAAAGGTAACTCGGAATTGTCACATTCCTCACTACTACCACGGTCCGGCTAGTCAGGGAATATCTATGAGTACCCCAGCCTAAACACCACGTTTACGCCAGCAATGATTACTCTAAACTCTATGCGAAGAGATTAAAGTAAACTCATAAACCATAAGAACAATAAAACAAGAACTTACTAGAATTTAGAAGTCAAAACACTGAAGAATCCTAGGAGCAAACTTCGGGTTAGGAGAACTTGATCCCGCAGGTACAAGCTTGGAGTAGACACCGACAGGCCGGGCTTCCTCCAATCTACACCTCCACTCTATCTCTCTCAATCTAGTAGAAACTAGAAGATCTATTTCTACCTTACATTGGTTGCTAAGCCTAAAAAGAAATATTAATTAGAGAAGAGGTTTTCCTTCGAGGGCACCCCTCAATCTCTATGATAATTTCTTCATGTCTTCTCCAGGGGCCAGGGGGTCTCCTTATATAGTCCTCCCCTTCTATGCGTTTTTGGGTCGGTAGGCGAGGTGGTACTACGTTATTCTGGATCCAATAGGTCGGTGGAGATCTCCCGAGAGAAAGAGTCCTGATTGGGCTCGGTAGGTGGGCGGGCGCCCAGGTCCTGGCCCCGTTTCGCCTCCGCTTCGGTCTCGTGGCTTCTGGAGTCTTCTAGATGGTAGAAAATTGCACGGTGCGTTGATATCTCTATGTAATCCTGACATGTGGGCCTTTCTTCCTTATTTCCTGATAACCCCGTGCAGAAATAGACAAACACCAAAACTCGTGGAATTCTGTTAGATAAAACCCTAAGTCTAGATTTTGATTTCATTTGGATCCTTTTCTTTGTTTATTTGATAATTAAATTTGATACTTAAGGACCGTCAACAAACTTCCCCAAGCTTACCTCTTGCTCGTCCCTGAGCAAGGATGAACTCAAGAGTTTCTGCAGTGGTTTCATGCCTTAAAAGTACATACGCATTCAAGCAAGATCCCATCTCTGAGTTAGAATAAACTGCTAAGACTTAAAACTTACTCATTTTACCTTTCACCATAGGGCTTGTAAGCGTCACTTGTTTCTTGAGCAGTTAAAAGATAGAACGGTCAAGTCAAGCGCCATGTCTCTTATTCTTGATCAGCTATAGCTGTGCGGTTTTTGCAGATTTTCAAATAAAACTGAGAGATTCCTTATATGACTCTCTCAGATCTCTGTTTTGTGGAATTTCTGGATCCTTACCAAGGCAGTAATGGTATATGCCTTCTCTCAAAGTATGTGGTATTTTTGGTATGAGGCATAGTGATATTGCCTTCTCTCTCACCCGACTCTAATAAGGCTTGATATCTGGAGCTCATAGGTGGGAGACAGCTAATACATACTTACAAGACATTTATTGCATAGTCAAACCATGGATCCAGAGAAACAAATCAATAAGCCAAATCAAGATGTGCATGTGTGGCGAATGTATGGTGATGATGGTAATAACAATGGTGAAAGTCTAATTCTACTTTTGCTCTTTTGAGGGGATACATACCTTCCTTGCTTTTTGAAACTTTATGAGGAGAATGAGATGCTCTTTCTTTTTTTTTCAGGTGGTATCTTGTGCCCCTAATTCTACTGTCGGACACTTGTCCATTTTTACCTCTCGTCTCACTTTTTCTTTCTTTCGATGTTCCGGGCACTTGCCCCTTTTTATTTCCTCGTTTATATATATATTTTTTTTTCTTCTCTCTTTTTTTTTCAGAGCACTCATCTCTTGAGATAATATAGCAAGTGGTAGTAACCAAAATATTTGGAGCATTTATTTCACAGGGAATAACAGGAATAGGAAAATATTTTTGACTATTCTCTCCCAGATTAGGAGTAGAATATTTTTGGGTGATTCTGGAGATGGAAATGGATGGATATATGTGGATGGTACTTCCGAAGTAGAAGTACCATATATGAGTGAACGTGCAAGTGAATCTTGATTTAACCACATGACAAGCTCCTAAGGGTCTACACAGCTTGACCACACTCAATGCTCATAAGCAGTAAATAGTAAATGTGTGGCTCAAAGTCTAGCAAGCATGTATATATGGCTGTGGTAGGAATTTAAACTCTCATCATACAGGAACTCATCATGCAATATTTTAAAGATTTTTCAAAGATAAAATTCTCCAGAATTCTAGCATCTCTAGGAACAGATAAACAGCAGCTCCACCTTCCCATATCATATCAGTTAACAACTTAGATTTCAGATCAAGTTTTCATCCCACAAGTTTAGATCTAGAGCAAGCTTTAAATGATAACAGTTATGTCTAAACTTGAGAGGGAACTTGAAAATTGCAAATTAGGCAGAGCAACTATTCATCATATCCGTGCTAGAGTTTTATTATTAAGATTCAGATTAGCATAGCCACTTTATTTATTTATTAAACATATTAAGCAAAAGATATATATATAAGCACAAAATCTTTATTTTGTTTTTTCATAGTTTATGTATTTTAATATTCTAACATAATATAAGTATAAAGATAGGTAGAAATACTTAGCGAGAATAATGGGGGTGCTCTCCCCCAAACTGAATTTTGACGTAATTTCTTTTGATGTAGCTAGCAGGTGGCAGAGGTGTATTTGAAAGTCAGCAGCATTCTGACAGCGATTAGAATGTCCTCCGTCTGCTAGTCTTCTTGATTCTTAAGTTCTGTGGAACTCAAATAGACAACAAGGTTTGTGGAACTAATTAAGTGTTAGCATAAATATCTAGCCTTCATCATGTTGAGCTTCCTTAATAAATGTTATTTATTTAGCAGGATCATAGACTTATTATTATTATTATATATATATATATATTTTATATTTTTATTGTAAGATGAAAACTTATTTATTTTATTTTTATGCCACCACAGTGAATGTACTTATGGGTTTTATGCCATGAGCATACTCACATGGGGCTTACTATTTAACATTTTTATTTTCTTTTCAAGATAGCATGAACCTGATTAACTAAGCAAATTATAATTGAATAATTGAAAGGAAAGGGTAACTACCAAGTTTACCTCTTGGCAAGGCGTTCGGTATTTTTAAGTCCTTCGAACGGGACTCTCTGTTTTCTCAGTCGTCCTGGGATTCGCTAGGTGGCGTAGTCGGTGATTCCGGCGGCGCCTCTCTTCGTGTATAACCATCTTCTCCCTCCACACCTGACTCAGTGCTACGGTCTCCTCAGGACAGTTCTGTTCAAGCTATATGTCTTCAGTCCTTGTCACTTCTCCTTCGTAGTCTACCCATCCGTTCTTGATGATTTGCCTCCTCTAGTTGCGGTTGCGTCGTCTTCTTGTCCTGACCTGCTTAGAGTCTTCAACTATATAGTTATGGTCAGTAAAATAGTTGCGTACCTTCTCAGAGGGGAAGTACATGTGGACTTCTCCGGTTCCAATGTAGATGATTGCTTTGATAGTGTTGAGGAACGGTCTTCCAAGGATGGTGGGTGGATCATATTGGTCTTCTCCCATGTCAATGACCTGAAAATCATCTGGAGCTGAATATATTGGTTGTAGGGGCATGGTTCCATGCAGGAGCTGATAAGTGACTGCGGCCAGTATGTTGTCGTCAGATCCGGTGCCGTAGAGTGTCTTCTGAAAAGAGTATCCATTGATTGCGCACTCGATGCTTGGAACACCAGGGTCGTTCTTCTTGATCAAGAAAGGTGACTGAGTCGATGATGTTGACCTCTTCCGACAAGGATCCAATGTTTTAAGTCTTCTGGACAAGACTTTCCACCATCTTCATCCTTTAGGTGCATCATTTGATTAGGTGTGGACCTTGACATCTGCACCTCTTGATACGGTGTCACCCATGTTCTTCTTTGCCCAGCAGTTCGAAGTATGGTGTTGGCAATATCCTACTCAGTGTGTTTGTGCTCATAGATCCAGGTCCTTCACTTGGTGGAGTCTGGGAGTTGTAAAACTCCTCCATTGTTCAATAGAGACAAGGCAGAGATCAAGTGCATGGGCTCTGTTGGTGGAAAACACCAATAGAACCAAAAGTGTATTTGTTCTTCCTTAAGCATAGTGAGCAAGACAAAGTTGATGGATAATAAGATCATGAGTGTAGTATTTGAAACATTTGTCAGATCAGATGGCTCAATCTAATGGAAAGATAATCTATCTATATTTATGTTTTGTTTATATCTTCCAAATATTGAATGTGCAACATATTAGCTTATATGTTTAGGAGCGTGGGATCACGAAGGTAGTACTAAAAACAAAGATTAAAGGACTAAACATGTTGAATTAATTGAGTTGGTTAATCTGGAGTTATAAATCATACATGTTTGTCTCTTTATTTATGTGAATGCTAGAACCAAGGAGAAGCTTATAAAAGAGATAGTCAAGTACCTTAAGGTGTTACCTTACTTGAAGAGTGACGGTACAGTATCACCTTGTGGAAGCTTTCCTTTCTTAGCGGTTGTGAATCGTGTTTGTGGCACCCTCCATGAATCATCTCTTATGAGCCACGTCTTTCTTGTGCAAATTGTTAAACTTCATATGTCACTTTCTTCATCTCCAATGCGAGTTTATCTCAGGACTTTCCAGGTTGATATTGAAAGTTTTCCTGCAGGGATTAGTCCAACAAAATATCCCATATCTTCTATAGCATACTATCGACTTAAAAATCAACCTAGACACCATGTCTAAATTGATTTAGAAGGGCATTTTAACCTAAGCACCATGCTTAATTTAAAATCCCTTGGAAGTAAGATCATCATTCCTAAACTAAGCACCATGCTTAATTAAGAGATAAATGAAACTATTCCAAACCTAGACATATACTAAAGCAAATAAAGGTAGCATGAGAGCATTTATAGAGATCTACTTAAGTGGAGATGAAGTAGTGTAATTAGTATTTAACAAATTGATCATGTCTCAAAGGTAAGGACAACCAACGTAGCAACATGGCAAAAGATGTTTTAGTAAAGTACTCCCCCAAGCTTGAATTTTGCAAAATTCAAGTTTGGATGAATTTAATTCAATGTTGTGTGATGGTTGGTTGGACATACCTTGTGCTTGTAATTCATCTGATCTTCTTGCTCCAATCCTGGAAAGGTTAGTGGCAAGAATACCCGAAGGAATATTTCTACAATTATCTCAATATGCTCAATACATAAGGCAATGTTGCAAATAATTAGAAGTTCATGTCACGATCTGATAAGTGCTTATTTAAGGACGCTAAGCTTATCCTTGGGAAACCATCAAGTTATGTTGGTGGAGTGGTTTCCCCTCCAACACCTACCTATATCGAGATCTGCAATATTTATTATAGACATATGCATCGACAACCGTCCTTTTAAAGTTTTTATAAATAGAAAGGAAAAGGGGGTTGGAGATCACAAATGTGGTAAGGATGGAGAGACAAATTGATTGGAGAGATGTTTTATATGAGCAAGGACTGGGTGAGGTATTTATGAAATAACTTCCATGCTCACTGTTGTTTCTCTCATTCTCAAACTCCAAGGATGATTCTCCATGAATGCTTAAAATTTCTCTAGGATTGTCTCTCAAGTTTGTTTTATCTATCCATTCAATGGTGATAGCACATGGATTTTTAATGTCCTCTAGCCATTGATGTTGCTCTTCTCGATCCTCCTTCTTATGCATGGGATGTCTAGAGAGATTCATAGGATTATCGGGAGGTTCAAGAGAAAAAGCATCGTAGAAATTATTAAGCTCAAGGATGGGTTGGATAGCTGAATTATGGGATTGAAATGTTTGGAAATCGGCTATTGAAACTTCCTCTCCTTGTATGGGAGAAGATTCCTTCTCTATCTCTAAGATTTTTCTATGAAGACTAGTGCAAGAAGGATGTCTACGAATGAAGACATACCTTCCTTTACTAATAGATAAAGAAAGAAAGACTCTACCAAAGGTTATATGATTAAGACCAATGTGAAAATATCTAGGAAAAACAAGGTCTTGTAGGGCTAGGTCTAAACCATAATTTATAGAAAAATTAAAAGATTCCCTAGGTGTAGATAAAAGTGCATTATCTTTTTGATTAAAAGATAGGACCTCAGCTATAGAAAAGGGTTGGTTTTGACCTATTGCAATCAACTCCGGACACAGATCATAATTAGGGGCGGGACTTGTTGATTCCCATGGTCTATGGCTGGTCTCCGAAGGTGCAAAGAATTTAATAATAGGTATGGAATTTGAGTTATCCATAAAGATAAAAATAAAAAGATAAAAGAATAAAAGTATAAAAGTATAATACAAGATAATAGCAAGACTCAAAGTTATCTCAGCAAACCGTCTTTCTCCCCGGCAACGGCGCCAGAAATGCTTGTTGATATTTGGTAACGCAATAAGGAAACGATCCGCAAGCACAGGGATATCAGTGAGCATTTCACCCGGGAGGTTATCCAGAGTTATCGTATTTATATTTTTACCACTGGGAGAAAGGGTGCATCTGACTAACCAAATCTATTGCTACTATCCCTTTAGGCACAAAGAATGTCTTTCGATGTGAGTGATAAATAGAGAAGACTGCAACCGTAGTCTCCTTCTAACCTTGGTAAGGGTGATCTATTGTTCTAATGGGGAGGCTAACGTAATCTAGACACCACAAAGGATGTTCAACCCGCACCTATAAACCCTCTCCTTCCTGCTAACGAGATGTGATCTGCAAAGGTAACTCGGAATTGTCACATTCCTCACTACTACCACGGTCCAGCTAGTCAGGGAATATCTATGAGTACCCCAGCCTAAACACCACGATTACGGCAGCAATGATTACTCTAAACTCTACGCGAAGAGATTAAAGTAAACTCATAAACCATAAGAACAATAAAACAAGAACTTACTAGAATTTAGAAGTCGAAATACTGAAGAATCCTAGGAGCAAGCTTCGGGTTAGGAGAACATGATCCCGTAGGTACAAGCTTGGAGTAGACACCGACAGGCCGGGCTTTCTCCAATCTACACCTCCACTCTATCTCTCTCAATCTAGTAGAAACTAGAAGATCTATTTCTACCTTACATTGGTTGCTAAGCCTAAAAAGAAATATTAATTAGAGAAGAGGTTTTCCTTCGAGGGCACCCCTCAATCTCTATGATAATTTCTTCATGTCTTCTCCAGGGGCCAGGGGGGTCTCCTTATATAGTCCTCCCCTTCTATACGTTTTTGGGTCGGTAGGCGAGGTGGTACTACATTATTCTAGATCCAATAGGTCGGTGGAGATCTCCCGAGAGAAAGAGTCCTGATTGGGCTCGGCAGGTGGGCGGGCGCCCAAGGAAACTGGGCGGGCGCCTAGGTCCTGGCCCCGTTTCGCCTCCGCTTCGTTCTCGTGGCTTCTATAGTCTTCTAGATGGTAGAAAATTGCGCGGTGCGTTGATATCTCTATGTAATCCTGACATGTGGGCCTTTCTTCCATATTTCCTGATAACCCCCTGCAGAAATAGACAAACACCAAAACTCGTGGAATTCTGTTAGATAAAACCCTAAGTCTAGATGTTGATTTCATTTGGATCCTTTTCTTTGTTTATTTGATAATTAAATTTGATACTTAAGGACCGTCAACAACACCCTCTATAACTATACGTTGTGCTTATAATTCTGATCGATTTAATGCTCTATATAATCCTGTTGTTGGGGATCAACATCATGTCTGAAACTTTTGCACTTAAACTATTTAAAAATCTTGCCTTAACCCCCACAACAAAGATCATAAAGGAATCTTCGGGACGATTAGTCCCCAGTCTTGGAATTATTAATGTCCTACCTCTTACGGTAGAAGGCTCCATGGTTCATTTGAACTTCTATATCTTTGATACATGGGACTTCGACCTGTTGATATGACAACCTTTTAGAAGACTCCTTTATGAAGGTCATACTAGAAAGCTACACATTTCTTTTGGAAAAACTTTTAAATTCCCAATAACAATTTCACACTCCTTAAACAATAAGGCCGAATCATATCTTTTGCCTGATCCTATGGAGGAGGTAAAGGCTGCATCTCTAGAGCTTTTAGATGAACCAGACTTAGAAGACGAAACTCCTTTCTTCATAGAAGAAGAAGCCGAACCTTGTGAGCCTGAACCCTTAGATGAGTTTGCAGAAGCACCTAGACCTCCCATAGAGCTTAAAACTTTACCACCCGGTCTTATATATGCTTTCCTAAACAATAATCCGGAGTTCCCTGTGATCATTAGCGATAAACTCACTCAGGATCAAACTCTGCGATTAATGACCATTCTTGAGAAACATCACTCAGTGTTCGGCTACTCACTCCAAGATCTTACAGGAATCAGTCCTATGATTTGTACCCATCGTATTCCAACAGATCCTTCTGTTTCACCCTCTCGAGAACCCCAACGTAGACTTAATAACACTATGAGAGAGGTAGTTAAAAAGGAAGTTATAAAGTTGCTGCATGCAGGGATTATATATCCTGTGCCGCACAGTGAGTGGGTAAGCCCAGTGCAAGTTGTGCCTAAAAAGGTAGGCATGACTGTTATTATGAATGAAAAGAACGAGCTAATTCCGCAACGCACCGTCATAGGATGGCGGATGTGCATAGACTATAGAAATCTAAACAAAGCCACGAGAAAAGATCACTTTCCTTTACCTTTTATAGATGAGATGCTAGAGCGGTTAGCAAACCATTCGTTCTTCTGTTTCTTAGATGGACATTCAGGGTATCATCAGATCCCGATCCATCCCGATGATCAAAGCAAAACCACTTTTACATGCCCATATGGTACTTATGCTTACCGTAGAATGTCTTTTGGGTTATGTAATGCACCAGCTTCTATTCAAAGATGCATGATGTCTATATTTTCTGATATGATTGAAGAGATTATGGAAGTTTTCATGGATGATTTCTCTGTTTATGGAAAAACTTTTGATAGTTGTCTTGAAAACTTAGACAAGGTTTTGCAAAGATGTGAAGAAAAGCACTTAATTCTTAATTGGGAAAAATGTCATTTTATGGTTAGGGAAGGAATAGTGCTGGGACACCTAGTGTCTGAAAGAGGAATTGAAGTAGACAAAGCTAAAATTGAAGTAATTGAACAACTACCTCCACCTGTGAACATAAAAGTAATTCGAAGCTTTTTTGGCCATGCTGGTTTTTATCGTAGATTCATAAAAGATTTTTCATTCATTGCTAGACCACTTGCTCTTTTACTAGCCAAGGATGCTCTTTTCGAATTTGATGATGCATGTCTAACATCTTTCAATTTATTAAAGAAAGCACTCATCTCTGCACCAATCATTCAACCCCCCGATTGGTCGTTGCCTTTTGAAATTATGTGTGATGCTAGTGATTATGCTGTGGGGGGCAGTATTGGGACAAACTAAAAATAAGAAGCATCTTGCAATTGCTTATGCCAGTAAAACTTTGACAGGAGCTCAACTTAATTATGCAACCACTGAAAAAGAGCTTCTGGCTGTTGTCTTTGCCATTGATAAATTTAGATCTTATTTAGTTGGAGCTAAAATAATTGTTTACACTGATCATGCTGCACTAAAATATTTGCTCACTAAAAAAGATGCTAAACCTCGCCTGATTAGATGGATCTTATTACTCCAAGAATTGGACTTAGAAATAAAAGATAAAAAGGGAGTAGAAAATTCTGTTGCTGATCACTTGTCTAGAATGTATTTTAAGAGTCCACAGGAAACCCCCATCAATGATTCACTCCGGGACGACATGCTCTACGGGATTAACAGGTCTGACCCCTGGTATGCAGATATTGTTAATTTTATGGTTTCAGGGTATGTACCAACAGGAGCAAACAAGAAGAAGCTTATTCAAGAAAGTCGTTCACATATCTGGGATAAGCCGTACCTCTTCCAAGTATGCTCTGATGGCTTACTCAGGAGATGTGTGACCACTGAGGAAGGATGGAAGATCATCGACAGATGTCATTCATCACCATATGGAGGTCACTATGGAGCATTCCGTACACATTCAAAGATCTGGCAGTGTGGATTCTACTGGCCTACAATGTATGAAGACACGAAGCAATATATCAGAAGATGTGGGCCATGTCAAAGGCACGGAAACATAAATACAAGGGATGCAATGCCACTCACCAACAACCTTCAGATTGAGCTCTTTGATGTCTGGGGAATAGACTACATGGGTCCATTTCCTCCATCAAAGAAGTGTGAGTACATCTTGGTGGCAGTTGACTATGTCTCCAAGTGGGTAGAGGCATTACCTTGCAAGCATGCCGACAACATCAGTTCAAAGAGGATGTTTGAAGAAATTATATTTCCAAGATTTGGAGTCCCCAGAGTAGTGATAAGTGATGGAGGAGCACACTTCATCGACAAACGCTTCAAGCAATATCTAGCAAAACATGGAATCCGTCACAATGTCGCTACACCTTATCATCCTCAGACAAGTGGCCAAGCAGAAACTTCCAACAAACAAATCAAGAATATTCTTCAGAAGACAGTAAATGAAATGGGAACAGCATGGAAAGACAAGTTAAACAATGCACTCTGGGCATACCGGACAGCATACAAGACCCCAATTGGAATGTCTCCATACCAATTGGTATACGGGAAGACTTGCCATCTACCCGTTGAACTAGAGTTCAAAGCACACTGGGCCATAAAGAGATGGAATATGGACCTAGATGTTGCTGGAGATTATAGAAAAATGGAACTATCAGAATTGGAAGAATGGCGAGAGAAGGCATATCACAACTCAAAGATTTACAAAGAAAGAGTCAAAAGGTGGCATGACAAGATAATCAAGAAGAAGGAGTTCACACCCGGAGATAAGGTATTACTTTTTAATTCCAGGGTGAAGCTTTTCGGGCATGGAAAACTCTAGAGCAAATGGGAAGGACCATTCAATGTAATTAATTCATCATCCCACGGAGCTATTACACTTCAAAATGACGAAGGTACGTTATTCAAGGTAAATGGTCAACGTCTTAAATTATTTTTAGAGCCTAATAAAGAATTAGAAGAAATAGACGTAGTCCACTTTTACCTTCCCATGGAGAATTAGAGCCCGACCTTTTTAGTCTGATGTTTTTGGGTCATATATATATTTTTCTAAATAATTTCGCATCTAGAAACGCGCTCGAGAAAGTGGGCTCACAGAGGGGCTAGAGAGAGGGCGGGCGCCCAGATCAGGTGGGCGGGCGCCCAGCTCCTGTTCCCCCTCGGTCCCAATTTTCTCTGT
Organism: Sorghum bicolor; assembly: GCF_000003195.3. Lineage (NCBI taxonomy): Eukaryota > Viridiplantae > Streptophyta > Magnoliopsida > Poales > Poaceae > Sorghum > Sorghum bicolor. Next base: position 21,565,369 of record NC_012877.2, read on the forward strand.
TATGGAAAATGCACTTATGGTAATCCGAATAATCCCTCAGATGGAAAGTTTCGTACGCACATCGACGGGAGCAACCCGATCAACCCATAGAGGCACTTTTTGACCCCTATATAAACAGACCCCTGACCTCAGTTTTCAAACACCAAGCCACCAAGCCTTTTATCCCTCAATTAGAGCTTGATTAGTTCCTTGCTGCTCCAATGGCAGAGAAGTACCACGATGATTGGGAAGTCGTCCCCTTCAACCTCAACATGGAGCCTGTGGAAGACCCCGATGCCCGTGCTCTCGTCCCGGCCAACACAGAGCGACAGCTAGAAGCCATGCCATTACGCCAACGCAGCTCAATCCTACCATGCTCAACCAGTTCTCACCGCACCGCCACAACCCCTACTCCTCAAAGGATCATCATCCAAGACGAAGACCACCATCAAGGTGCCAACCGGCACAAGGATCCTTCCACCTAGACCCAATGAGAGGGTCATTGGAGTCAAGACCAACCGGAGTGGCGAGATCAGCAGCGTACGCTACACTACGGAGGAGGAAAGGCCTTACTTTGAAGGGATTAGAGCAGCCAAAGTCCGTTTCATCCCTCCAAAGGCAGCCCCGAAGCACGCTCTCAATGCTTTTGAGACACCTCCCAAGCGTCGCAAGACTATAATGGATATTGATGAGGACGTTCGCAGACTAGACAGAGTTATCATAGACCTCCAGTCCTCTATTAATTCCCTCACTAGGCAGCTCTCTAACCACAACACCATTATACTAGGCCTTAGGCAGGATCTTGCCAATGCCAACAAGAAGATTAGGGAATTAGAGCGCCGCTAAGTTATCTAGATTAGGCCTTGAGGCAATGCATCTTAGTTATCTATCTTTAAATTCGGTTTAGGTTTACTATTATCATCAGTTTGCTATCAGTTTCCTACTAGTCTTTTGTAATAAATGCCTCAAGATTAATAAAGAGTATTACTATTATTATTATGTCTTGTGTGTCTCTACTTTATTTTTGTGCAAGAAAGCAGAAAACAAGTATGGGGGAGATCCCTCGACATGCCGAACACACTCCGACCACACCACTCCACGATTCAGGTACACACTCTGCACACTTTACTTTACACATACATATATTTTGGATTATGCAGAATATTGTTTCCGACATGATAAATTAAAAAGATTAAAATATTTCTAATCATGGTTAATCTCAATCTATGATATTTCCTAAAAACTTGCAACTATTATAAAATCATTTTAAAACCCTGTGTTACTTAAGTCAATATGGAATATGTGATGGTAGAGTATGAGTTTCTTATTCTTGATATCATTGTTGCTTGGAGAATTTATTTCAAAATATTCAAAACTCTAGCTACCATCCTCAGTGTTTTATATGCCTGATAAAACTAAAAATATTAATTATAATTATAAAAGCTATCTCCTCTGTATTGAGTTTGTTCAAAATGAGTTAGACTCTTGTTGAGAGATTTATCATGCTCCTAAGATCAAGACATTTATTCACAAAGATTCACTCTTCCAAAGTATTATTGCATTAGAGGCATGGGCTATGCAAAAAATAGAGATATTTCGAGGAAATAAAAAGGAGCAAGTGCTCGACAACCTCGCAGAAAAAATGGACAAGTGTCCGGCAGTAGAATTAGGGATACCTCGGTATCCACTTAAAAAAAGAAGAAAATGAGAAAATGATAGCCCATGGTCCCTCTAATAAGCAATATGCCAGCAAGAGTTGACAAAGATTTTAATTTCCAAAGTCTTTGATCTAAGAGTATGACATTCCCCTCATCGGATCCCATTTTGATCAGGCAATAAATGCAAAGTAAGTATGCTTGAGAATTTTAGCAAAATAAAACAACCTCAGTGAGATATATAAAAGATAATGAGTGATCTGAGAAGAACATATGAGGATAAAAAGGTATGCTAACTTTCTTTCAAAAAAATATACAAAAACTCGAAGTGACAGGATTGAGAAGAAAGGATCTTTACTCTTAACCATAAACATCCCTGACTATAGTACACAGTGGATTTTTAACACCCGACAATTATAAAGAGAATGGTTTTAAAATGTTTTACCCCAGATATTGTTCTTAACCATCCTTTTCTCGAGGACGAGTAAAAGCCTAAGTATGGGGGTATTTGTTGACGGTTCTTAAGTATCAATTTTAATTATCAAATAAACAAGGGAAAGGACCAATATACAACCAACATCTAGAATTAGGGTTTGATCTGACAGAATTCCACGAGTTTTGTTGTTTATCTGTTTCTGCAGGGGGTTATCGGGAAATAAGGAAGAAAGGCCCACATGTCGGGATTACATAGAGATATCAACGCACTGCGCGATTTTCTACCATCTAGAAGACTCCAGAAGCCACGGGAAGAAGGCAGAGGCCGAAAGGGGCCAGGCCCAGGGCGCCCGCCCTGGTGACCTGGGCGCCCGCCCCCTGCTGGATCCAGTTCGGGACTCTCTTCGCACGGGATGTTCCACCGACCTATTGGATCGAGGAAAACATAGTACCACCTCGCCTACCGACCCAAAAACGCATAGAGGAGGAGGACTATATAAGGAGACCCCCCTAGCCCCTGGAGAAGACATGAAGAAATTATCATAGAGATTGAGGGGTGCCCTCGAAGGAAAACCTCTTCTATAATTAATATTTCTTTTTAGGCTTAGCAACCAATATAAAGTAGAAATAGATCTTCTAGTTTCTACTAGATTGAGAGAGATAGAGTGGAGGTGTAGATTGGAGGAAGCCGGACCTGTCGGTGTCTACTCCAAGCTTGTACCTGCGGGATCAAGTTCTCCTAACCCGAAGCTTGCTCCTAGGATTCTTCAGTATTTCGACTTCTAAATTCTTGGAAGTTCTTGTTTTATTGTTCTTCTAGTTTATGAGTTTACTTTAATCTCTTCGCGTAGAGTTTAGAGTAATCATTACTGGCGTAAACGTGGTGTTTAGGCTGGGGTACTCATAGATATTCCCTGACTAGCTGGACCGTGGTAGTAGTGAGGAACGTGACAATTCCGAGTTACCTTTGCAGACCATATCTCGTTAGCAGGAAGGATAGGGTTTATAGGTGCGGGTTGAACATCCTTTGTGGTGTCTAGATTCCGTTAGCCTCCCCAATAGAATAGTAAATCATCCTTACCAAGGTTAGAAGGAGACTACGGTTGCAGTCTTCTCTATTTATCACTCACATCGAAAGACATTCTTTGTGCCTAAAGGGTTAGTAGTATAGACCGGTTAGTCAGATGCACTCTTTCTCCCAGTGGTAAAAAAATAAATACGATACTCTGGATAATTTCTCGGGTGAAGTGCTCACCGATATCCGTGCGCTTGCGGATCAATTCCTTATTGCGTTCCCAAATATCAACATTGAGTTTGGTCAAATTTTTGGATCACTATCGAGAGATGTTTCATGCCTCCAAGATCAAGATTCACTTGCACCCACCAAATAAAGCCAACTCTCACACTGAGAAGTTGCGCACAACTTGTTTTTTTCCATCCACCCAAAAATACGCCAACTCTTACACTAGAGTTGCGTCCATATATCCACCAAATAAAAATGCCAATATCTCACCTTGAGAATTGCTCATCCAGTTACATTCCTTGCATTCATTACTATGAAGCTCTCTTCCACTTGTTGTTTCGTCAGCAACAAAGGAATGGGATATTCTAAAAAAATATATATGAGAAAAGCCAAATGGCAAATGGGGAAAATCCATAACCGTTCAAAAAAATTATCGCCTATTTCCTTCTTAGTTCCTCATATCATTAAAATAAAAGAGAGTCATGTTGCAAGGAGTGACCCAGAATATTTAGAATTAGGACATCCACCAAAAATTCCACACACATGCACATTCTGATCTAAGGGTATGGCACACTCCCTCCAGTATGGTCCTGGGTTTGACTCGACAATATATGTCGCGTAAGTATGATTCCACTATTACCATACCTACCCAAAACTCCAGATAAACCTTTAGAGGTAGGATGATCAAAAAGAAGGCATCAAATCCTTATGCCTTGTTGAGGAACCACTTACAAAATTTGAGCGGTTTGAGAAGCGTCATTCAAGGAACATACGCTATCTTTCTTTTCAAAAATTTGCAAAACCCCAAGTTTCTGCACAGGGACTGTGTAAGTAGATTTGAATTCAAGTTGTTCCATCTTTCAGTTACCCAAGATGATTTGGTAGACACTTTGAAGTTCATAAATCCGGGTGAAGCTTGAAATAACTTGATTGCAGATTTCTTTGACAAGGATGATGAATCCTTTTGGTCCATAGCACTTTACTCGAGGACGAGCAAAGGACCAAGTGTGGGGGAGTTTGTTGGCACTTCTTATCTTATAATTATAAACATGATTTTTATAAATAAAATAAATAGATGATAGGGCTTTTATCTAACCTTTCTACAAGCTTTGTTGTAAATATCAATTTTAGGTATGACACGTGGAAAGGCGCAAAAGACATGAGAAAGCGCACTTCATGAAATCATTTTCAGAAAAGGCACAAATCAAGATTAAATGGAAAAGCCCACCAAAACACCAAACTAGATCCATCCGTAACCACGGGAAGGATCAGGTCCCAGAGACGAACCGACCATGCGAAGGCAGTGGCTAGGGGGGCCCACGAGCGGTGCGACCTCACCCTGGTGCGGGCGCACCCCCCATGGCGGCAGCTCGGTCCCACCTTTTTTAGGCGGTTGCATGGCGGCATGCATTGGACGGTTTTGCCTACTACCAAATTTAGATCACCCTGAACCGTCTTATGGAGCTATAAACTGAGGCCCCCACTCCTCCATTTAAATATATCAAGATACAAGAAAATAGAAGGAGTGGTGCTTTATTTTTCCATTAGTTTAGCTCTAGCTATTCTAGACTTGGGCTAGAGAGAGAGGCAAGTGTTGAAGTGTAGAAGCGGGGTCGAAGCAAGTTCTACTCTAGGGTGGACGAAGTGCTGGACCTGCGGCTCTCGCTCCTTCTTGAACCTCTACAATTGTTCTTACTACTTGAAGTAAGAGGTTTGTGTTAAATTTCAGTTTTTGATTCATTAAGTGAATTACTTTCATAAAGCTAGTTTCTTGTGGGATCGTCACTCGTTCTTAGAACGGGTGCTCTAGTAAGAGGACTCCTGATAGAGACGGATAATCCTGCGCATCGCTAGAGCAGTAGTCAACTTCATAGACGTGGTGTCTAAGTTGTGGGCTACCTTCGTATGTGGTACAACTTTCGGGCAGAGGGGTAGGTGTCAGTGTAGTGACAGCATCTGGCATCTGTAGTAATCCCCCATGATCAGTCGTAGCATAGTGCTGATACTAGGATCACCTAGTTACCTAGGACTCTCAGTGGGCCTGAAGCAAGCAAGTAGTGGGAAGGTCTTTCCACTTACTGGTTCATCACTTTAGTGTATCCTCTCAGTCGTGTTCTCCTCCCTTCTATCGTCTAGGGTGATTAGTTTAGAGTCTAAGTGATGTTTTGTCATTCCCTATGGAAAAATACGATACCATGAATAATTTCGGGTGAAGTGCTACAACGGTACTTCCGTGCGCTTGCGGATTTCTCTACTGTCGCTAAGAAGCACCAACAGTCAGTGCTGTAGCCCCACTCCTCGGCGTCCCCATATCTGTGGCATCGATGCTCGTTGAGGTCATGTCGAGCATTGTGCTGTCCTTGATTATCGATGAGGCGCTCCTAGAAAGGCACTATTTTCTTAATTTGAGGCGGCAGCTCTTGAATAGATACCTCCCTCTCGTTTCCGGCTGGCTCGACGTGCTTCTCCATGGCTGAGCTTCTTGGCTTGCTGAGCTGCCGCCACATGGAGCAGACCCTACACCTCATCTCAAATGTGTCGTGCCTGGGAGTTTGAGGGTTTAGGCATGTTACGTAGCAGCATGGTTGCCGCCATGATGTTCTGACTGGCTCGATGGAAGCTGCTGACGAGCGGCTCAGGTTCCTCATCCCCGACGATTTGTCGGTACACGTCTCGAGCACAACCACGCGCGCCCCCACCGTGCGGGTGCTGTTGGTCTCGCTCGAGGGTCCGCTCAAGCTGGCTGAGGCGCTCGCGATCCTCGTCTAGCTTGGCTTTGAGCTCTCGAAGTTGCGCAAGTTGCACAGCCTTGTCGTCTTGAGGTGGTGGGTCCACCTACCCGTCGTTCCCAGGTGTTGTGGGATCTTCCTTTGCTGCGGTAGCTCGAGCACCGGCAGTAGCATCCTGTGTGTCGTCCGTGGTAGCCATGGCCCCGTCGATGTTGAAGCACTCCCTCGTAGGGTCGTAGCTATCGGATTCGGAGTCGGGGTCTGGCTCGGCGGTGTATAAACATCTACGCCACTCCTCCGCCAACTGCTGTCTGAGCGTGGTGATGGTGTATCGCCCAGGCCCCAGACGTCGAGGCCTGTGTATCTACGGAAAGCCTGACTACTCGGCCACTGGCTGAGTGATGCGACACGTTGTCTCGATCTTCACGACGTAGGATGAACACCGATAACTAGCTGAAGAACAGTCGGATAACTTGCTGCAAGCAGCGATAACTAGTGCAACCTGGCAAATAAAACTCGAAGCCAACCACCGTCTTTAACCGGCAACCTGAATCGAGGATTCGCCCAACCACACTCTCAAGGAACCAACCAACACAGCCTACAATCAATCAAGGAATACCTTGAAGGGAGTAGGAGCACCAATTGGGAGCGGATGAAGCCGCCGCCTATGTAATCCCGCGAGGAAATCACAAGAGCAAAGGGGTAGAGATCACTCTCTGAATTTGTTAGCACGCAGCTGAACAAAGGGGTTCTGTATTTCAATTATCAAAGTCTGAGATTACAATGAGTCTTAGGGGGTATTTATACTAGCAACAGCCCTGCTAGATAGGTATGAAAACGAAATAGAGTTTCTGAGGGAAGACAATGTGAAAGGTCCCCTCGAAATGGATTCCCGAAGTGGCTTCGCGTGAGTGTTGGCCTCCAGAGCAGTTTCCAATAAACTGACCATAACTTTTTATTGGGAAGTCCAAATGATGATCCGTTTCTTGGGTGTGAAACTAGACTCAAAGGGCTTTCTAGCAATGTATGCCAACCAGCACGAAACATTGTTGATTGGTACAGTTTTACTTGGCAAGTTGTACCAACATTCTGTCACGACAGACTGTTGACCTTCTGAGCAGTCTGTACTAATTCTGGTTTGCAGGCAATATGGTGTATCCAAACTGGTCGCTACTAGATTCAGTGGAAAGTAGACTCGTCAAGCTTTCCAACAAGTGCTCATGGACCTTCATAGCTTTTGTGAGTAAAAAGTTATGAAGATTCTTTGCACTGGTCCATTTTTGACTTCCACTAGTCCGTTTTTGACTTCTTCTGGAACTTGCAATGGTCCGTTCTTCATGGTCCAATTCTTCCTTCTCTTCTTCTATATACCTGAGTACAATCAAGGTACAACACTTAGGTAGTATATAATTCTCATTAATATTAAAATGAATCTCACAAAGTAGCGCGTGGACCTCTTGTTGTAGCTTCTTTGCACGACTACGTGTAATCGGTCCATCGATGACTTGAGCTGGTGTCGGTGTAGGTGAAACTTGAGTGGGTGTAGCTTGACTTGGAGCTTGTGACATCTTGCTTGGTGGCGTGGTCATATCATCCTCCCTCCCTTGAAAAGGAGTCGTCCTCGACTCTAAAGTGTCTTCACTTGTGAATGGTGAGAGATCAGCAACATTGAAGGAGTTGCTCACACCATAACTTGTCGGAAGATCAATCTTGTATGCATTGTCATTGATCTTCTCAAGAACACGAAATGGACCATCTCCTCGTGGCAGCAATTTTGATTTGCGCTGCTGAGGAAAACGATCCTTGCGCAAGTGTATCCACACCAAGTCCCCGGGTTCAAATAACACCTTCTTCCTATGTTTGTTCATACTAGCAGCCTTGCATCCTGCCTTGAGTTCAATTGCTTCCTTGGTCTTCTCGTGTACCTTCTTGATGTATGCAGCACGCTTGGAGGCTTCCATATTGGTTCTTTCATGTAATGGAAGTGGCAACAAATCTGTCGGAGCAATAGGTTTGAACCCATATACAATTTCAAAAGGACACATATTAGTGGTAGAGTGTACTGCCCTGTTATATGCAAACTCCACATGTGGCAAGCATTCCTCCCAAACCTTCAGGTTCTTTTTCACCATAGTTTGCAGCAACATTGACAATGTGCGATTCACCACTTCAGTTTGTCCATCGGTTTGAGGGTGACAAGTGGTGGAGAACAAAAGCTTGGTTCCGAGCTTTGCCCATAATGTTTTCCAAAAATAGCTCACAAACTTGACATCACGATCAGATACAATGGTTCTAGGCATTCCATGCAGCCGCACAATTTCCCTGAAGAACAAATTAGCAATATGTGAAGCATCGTTGCTCTTGTTACAAGAAATAAAATGAGCCATCTTTGAAAATCTATCAACCACAACAAAAATTGAATCTTTTCCTTTCTGAGTTCTAGGCAATCCCAAGACAAAATCCATGCTTATGTCTTCCCAAGGAGTTTTAGGAGTAGGTAAAGGAGTATATAAACCATGAGGGTTCAGTTTAGACTTAGCTTTGTGACAGGTAACGCATCGCTCCACGAATCTGATGACATCTCTTCTCATCTTGGGCCAATAAAAGTGATCTTCTAGCAGCTCATAGGTTTTTTCTTTGTCCAAAATGGCCTGTCAATCCTCCCCCATGAGACTCCTGCAACAAAAGCAATCTAACCGAAGAATTTGGAACACAGATTTTGTTAGCTCTAAACAAAAATCCATCATGTATATGATACTTTTCCCAACCTTTTCCATTTTTACAATGATTATATGGTTCTGAAAATTTAGGGTCATTACTGTACAGTTCTTTCAAACTTTCAAGTCCCAAAACCTTTACCTCAAGTTGGTTTCGCAACACACTTTTTCATGACAGAGCATCAGCAACAACATTGTCCTTACCTTTCTTATATTTCACAATGTATGGAAATGTTTCGATGAACTCAACCCATTTGGCATGACGACGGTTCAGTTTTGCTTGTCCTTTCAAGTACTTCAAAGCTTCATGATCAGAGTGAATAACAAATTCTTTTGGCCATAAGTAGTGCTGCCATGTTTCAAGCACACGCACCAAAGCATATAATTCTTTATCATACACAGAATAATTCAGTTGAGCACCTCCTAGTTTTTCACTAAAATATGCTACAGGTTTTCCTTGTTGCATTAAAACTCCTCCTATCCCAATTCCACTAGCATCACATTCTATTTCAAAAGTTTTAGTGAAATCAGGAAGAACAAGTACAGGTGCTTCAGTCAAACGTTTCTTTAATTCTTGAAATGGATTTTGTTGTGATTTTTCCCATTTAAAGTCAACACCTTTCTTTGTCAATTCATTCAAAGGAGCAGCGATGGTACTGAAATCTCTCACAAACCTCCTATAAAAACCAGCAAGGCCATGAAAACTTCTTACTTGACTTACATTTGTTGGAGTTGGCCAATCCTTGAGGGCTTTCACCTTGCTTTCATCCACTTCTATGCCCTTTCCTGATACAACAAAGCCAAGAAAAACAACATGGTCTGTGCAAAAACTGCACTTCTCAAGATTAGCAAATAATTTCTCCTTTCTAAGCTCTTCCAAGACTTGCCGAATATGATTCACATGTTCCTCAAAAGACTTGCTGTGAATTAAGATATCATCGAAGTAGACAACAACAAATTTTCCAATGAAAGCTCTCAAGACATGGTTCATTAATCTCATGAAAGTACTAGGAGCATTAGTCAAACCAAAAGGCATAACTAACCATTCATACAGCCCAAATTTTGTTTTAAATGCAGTTTTCCATTCATCCCCTGTTTTCATTCTTATCTGATGGTATCCACTTCTCAAATCAATTTTAGTGAATATGGTGGAACCACTTATTTCATCAAGCATGTCATCTAAACGTGGGATAGGATGGCGATAGCGAACAGTGATGTTATTTATAGCCCTACAATCAACACACATTCTCCAAGAACCATCTTTCTTAGGTACTAAAATTACAGGAACAGCAAAAGGACTTAAACTTTCACGAACAAAACCTTTATCAAGAAGTTCTTGCACTTGCCTTTGTATCTCCTTTGTTTCTTCTGGATTGGTTCGGTATGGTGGTCGATTAGGTAGTGCAGCCCCTGGAATGAGATCAATTTGATGCTCAATCCCACGAATTGGAGGTAGTCCCGCCGGTGTTTCTTCTGGAAAGACATCTCCATAGTCCTGCAAAAGATGAGACACAACACTAGGAAGAGAGGTCATGTCGTTAGCTGAAATTAAAATGTCTTTGTATACAAGTACAAAGAGCACTTGTTCGGGGTTGTTCCTCACTTCTCTCATTTCAGATTTTGTGGCTAGCATGACTAAATTCTCTCCCTCTCCTTTCTTTTTCTCCCTCAAATTTGGCTTGTGGCACTCACTCACCGAATTGTGGATGGCACTCAATTTCTTTTGCTCTCCTTCCTCTCTACTCACTGGAACAATTTCAGATTTCTTCTCTAAATGTTCAGCCATGATTTGTTGGGGTGTCATAGGCTTGAGGACAAACTTCTTCCCAGTTAGATTGATAGTAAACTGATTTGTTCTCCCACAATGTTGGCTATATCGATCATATTGCCATGGCCTCCCAAGCAGCAAGTGACACACCGACATAGGCACCACATCACACTCTACTGTGTCAACATATTCACTAATCTTGAATGGAACATTTACTTTATATCCAATCTTGATATCTCCCGAATCATTCAGCCACTGTACATGATATGGATGTGGGTGTCGTACCAGCTTCAGGCCAAGTTTATCAGTCATCTCACGACTAGCAAGATTATGGCAGCTCCCTCCATCAATAATCACCTTCACCACCTTATCATGCACCTTTGCTCTGGTTTGAAATAAATTATGTCGCTGCCCATTTTCAGCTCCTTTCATTTGAACACTCAAGATTTGAGTCACCACAAGAGCAGCACCATGCTCAAATTCACAGCCAGTCTGTTCCTCATCTTGATGGGCCTCACCAACATGTTCTTCCTCAGCTTCCTCTTCACTAGCTGATTCAAATTCTCCACTATCATTCACAATGACCACACGATTATTTGGACACTCTCTTGATACATGTCCACGGCCTCCACACTTGAAGCACTGAATTCCACTACTCTTGGAAGTGGAACCCACTGAAGTAGTGTTTGATGCTGCTGGTTTTGAACTTGGGACAGCAGTGTTCTTTCCACTAAAAGTACCTTGAAAATTAGATCGTGAGCCTCCACTTGAGCCTTTCACCATGGATGGTTCAGCAGAAAACTTGGTGATTGATTTGCTTCCTCCAGAGAAGTTCCTCATACCAAAGGACAAGGACTTGCTGCTCTTAGCATCTTGCTGCAATTGTCGTTCAGCTTTGGTTGCTTGATGTACCAAATCAATAAGATAACGGTATGGCTGAAACTCAACAATGCGCTGAATATTGCGATGCAGCCCAGCCATAAAACGTGCAATAGTTTGCTCTTCATCTTCATACACATTGGCTCTAATCATAGATTTCTCCATCTCCTTATAATACTCTTCAACAGAGAGACTTCCTTGCTTCAAATTCTGCAATTTATCAAAAAGATCACGCCGATAGTGCTTCGGCACAAAACGACTTCTCATTTCTCTCTTCATTTCATCCCATGTTGCAATAGGATGTCTTCCATCTTCTTCATGATCACTGAGGAGCTGCTCCCACCATATCAGAGCATATCCTTCAAACTCCAGAGATGCCATTGCCAGCTTCTTCTCTTCTGAATAATTATGCAAGCGAAAGATTTTATCCACTTTCAGCTCCCAAGTGAAATAAGCTTCAGGATCAGACCCACCATCAAACTTTGGCATGGTAAACTTTAGTTTTCCCAGCCTCTCCTCATGATTGCCTCTTCTACGATGTCGGCGACCATATCGATATTGAGAATGATCAGCATCATCCTCCTTTTCACATTCTTCATCATCATGATTCCTTCGACCTTGACCTCTTCCCCTACCTCGGTTCCTCCTTCCTTGTTCCCTTGAGCTTCTACTAGCAGCACTTATATCACTCATATCTCCATCTTCACTATGGTTGCTTGCTCTATCATGAGGTTGGCGACGCCTTCTGATTTCAGTCATAAGGTTCTGAAGATCTTGTGTCAACCTATCTTGCTTTTCTTCTATGCTTTGTCGGAGTTCATTAAATTGTGCCAAAGTGACACAATCCTCTATTCCATCACCCATCTTCCTCTCTAACCACCAAGGATCTTATGAATTCCTCTACTGCAGATTACAATGAAAACAAATGTGTGGTGGCAACTGAAAGTGATGGCGAGGCGAATACAAGAACAGAGAGTACCGATTACGATGGTTTTTTTATGTGGAGCTTGGTGCAGAGTAATACACAAGGAATGCAATCTGAATTCTAGTTGTTGTAAAGTTAAGTAACGATCCAAACTAGAAGTTCTCTGCCTAGTGCTGATCAAAAGATTCGAAGTGTATAAATAGATCACACACACGCAAAGAAATTTCAGAACTGATGCAAACAAGGTGTATGATTGGGATGCAAGTGTTGCAATCAGACCCAACCAAAGTTTTGCACCAAACAAAGATAGCAAACTGGTTGTAGAACTTGATATGAAACTTTCAGCACTTGTGCACATAAACCAACTAATCTTTCAGACTTTCTCTCTGAACCTTTCTCAACTTTTTTTTTTCACTTCACTTTTTTTTTTGCACTTTCTTTTCTTTTTTTTGACACACTTTTTTTTATATATAGAACTAAAAACAGGGATCAGATTATGATACTTGTACAACTGAAGACAGAAATAAAACAACAACCAGTAGCTAGATAGGATCAAAGTTAACACAAAGGATGATATAGGCTATAGAGATTTTTTTTTGTGGGGATTTTTAGATATAAAAGAGGCACAAAGAACACGCGAAGGATAAATGATCAGCAACTATAACAAAGACTCTAATGGACTGCGACTTAACCGAACTCACTAAAATAACAGATTGAAACAAGGTCTAAGCAATATATTTTTCTGGCTTTTTGGTGGATAGGACGAAGCAAAATATATATGTAGCTTGGGATAAAATTCCTACCGTGGTAACGAAAGCTTTGATACCAGATGATGCGACACGTTGTCCCGATCTTCACGACGTAGGATGAACACCGATAACTAGCTGAAGAACAGCCGGATAACTTGCTGCAAGCAGCGATAACTAGTGCAACCTGGCAAATAAAACTCGAAGCCAACCACCGTCTTTAATCGGCAACCTGAATCGAGGATTCGCCCAACCACACTCTCAAGGAACCAACCAACACAGCCTACAATCAATCAAAGAATACCTTGAAGGGAGTAGGAGCACCAATTGGGAGCGGATGAAGCCGCCGCCTATGTAATCCCGCGAGGAAATCACAAGAGCAAAGGGGTAGAGATCACTCTCTGAATTTGTTAGCACGCAGCTGAACAAAGGGGTTCTGTATTTCAATTATCAAAGTCTGAGATTACAATGAGTCTTAGGGGGTATTTATACTAGCAACAGCCCTGCTAGATAGGTATGAAAACGAAATAGAGTTTCTGAGGGAAGACAATATGAAAGGTCCCCTCGAAATGTTTTCCCGAAGTGGCTTCGCGTGACTGTTGGCCTCCAGAGCAGTTTCCAATAAACTGACCATAACTTTTTATTGGGAAGTCCAAATGATGATCCGTTTCTTGGGTGTCAAACTAGACTCAAAGGGCTTTCTAGCAATGTATGCCAACCAGCACGAAACATTGTTGATTGGTACAGTTTTACTTGGCAAGTTGTACCAACATTCTGTCACGACAGACTGTTGACCTTCTGAGCAGTCTGTACTAATTCTGGTTTGCAGGCAATATGGTGTATCCAAACTGGTCGCTACTAGATTCAGTGGAAAGTAGACTCGTCAAGCTTTCCAACAAGTGCTCATGGACCTTCATAGCTTTTGTGAGTAAAAAGTTATGAAGATTCTTTGCACTGGTCCGTTTTTGACTTCTTCTGGAACTTGCACTGGTCCGTTCTTCATGGTCCGATTCTTCCTTTTCTTCTTCTATATACCTGAGTACAATCAAGGTACAACACTTAGGTAGTATATAATTCTCATTAATGTTAAAATGAATCTCACAAAGTAGCGCGTGGACCTCTTGTTGTAGCTTCTTTGCACGACTACGTGTAATCGGTCCATCGATGACTTGAGCTGGTGTCGGTGTAGGTGAAACTTGAGTGGGTGTAGCTTGACTTGGAGCTTGTGACATCTTGCTTGGTGGCGTGGTCATATCACTGAGTTCGCTACTGTGTCTCTGTGTCACGCGGGAGGACCAGTGGTCGCTCCACGCACGTCCCGGCACCTGGACATATTGTCCTAGCGAGCGATGTCACGGTGTTGTCCAAGCCGAACGGGAGCATCCGCCTCATGGCGAATAGACCGTGTGGTAGCAGTGCAGATGGAGGTGAGGGTGCACGGGGTACGCTATCGCCTGACGCCGTCGTGCGACCGTTCTGACATCTGGCCGTCTTGACTGTGGTCTCGGCGCGTGGAGCGGTCGGCTCCTCCACCGTTGTCCGTCCCGCACGAGGCGATGATCGTGTAGTGGAGGTGGGGCGGTGGCGATGCTAGACATGCCTCCTCTTGGGCGGGGAAGCATGGTGGTGAGGCCATTTCTGAGCCTTTGATCGTGTGGGCCTGGCACGAACCCCTCCAGGTCCTTTGATTGAGAGCAGGATCATATCATAGCCGAAGCCAGTGGACATGAACACAAGGCTCCCAAACCAAATCACCGTGGAGCGTGGGATCAGCGAGACGTGAGTGGCCATCCAGAAAGAGGTGGGAAGTCAGTGGTAACACGCAAGACCCCTACCTGTCGCGCCAACTGTCGGTGTTTTGACACCGTGGGGTGACATCAACGAGTGAGTTTGTGTGCGTGCTCCCTTTTCCGGACGGTGATGCAAGAGTGGCACAAATATTTATCCTGGTTCGGTAAGAGAAGGCCCTACGTCCAGCGGGGGGAGAGACTTTGTATTATCTTGCACCGAAGTGCTTGTACAGGGGCGAATACAAGCAAATGTAGCTAAGGGTTCTAAGTCCTAGCCGATGGAGGTGGTGTGTGAATCGTATTCTATGAGTTGTGTTGGATGCGTATGTCGCCTCCTTCGGATGTCGTCCTCAATGTCCCCTTTTATAGTTCCAAGGGGACACCTAGGTTACAAGGTGTAGGTATTAGAATAAGCCTCGATAGGGGTATGGCGCTAGCCTACTCGAGGCTTCCGTACCGGCATGGCCTTGAGCCGTCTTGTTATGGGGTACTTTGGTGATGATGGTGTGTACGTGTCCCAAACTCAACTCCCGTACATCGTCTTGTATTGGCTCGGGCGTGAGCACACTTGTACGTTGTGGCAGTAGTCACATCTGGGGTGGTTGAAGCGCTGACTTCCATCGCCTGATCCTTTCCTGGGAAGGAACATGTCTGCTCAAGGGTCGGGCGGCACGAGTGGCTTTGCTGTGTGGGAGCACTGACTTCATGCGTCTTGAGTGGTGCCACGATGGGATATCACATCTACTTACTGTACCGAATCGTACCTTCATCCATCCTTGGGGATAAAGCTAGAAAAGGTGGAGATTTGATGGTTGCTTGTTCCCCTATCACGCTTCTCGTGACTGTTGGGTTAGGTGGGAGCACAGCAGTCGCATTAAATGCCTTGACTTCCATACCAGCGATAGGTGGAGGGGGACGCCTTTACGCTCGAGGCCCGTTGGCTCGCTCGAGCTACTTCCGTACTCGACGGTCGCTGGCTATCGAGCCCCTATCGATTCGCTGGACCCGGTTTCCGTGTTCGAGGCCACGATCGACACCGGGCCCTAGTGATCACGTATTTATGTTGGAGCATTGAGTTCGAGCCTCATTTTGTTTGTGAATCCTCTCATTGTGAGTGTTGGTGGGCATACCCCCTATTGACATCCTCGACAACTCCTTTGAGGGCTATATTGCTCTTTCGGACCAGGGCGTTCTCCATTTCCCTTTACGTTGAGGGGCGGTTACTCTAGGCGGAAGCCCCCGAGCCTCGTTTGCTAGTTTTCCCTTTTGCGGCGAGGAGCATGATGTACATCCAATGGAACGAGCATCATCGTCCTGGGTGAGCTTTTATTAGGTAATCCAAGCGAGAACCCATGCCCCGTTCAATGGGTTGGCTGCAGCCCGAAGGCGTTCTCATGAAATCTAGGCTAGTGTGGTCGAGGATACTTGTCTCGTTCGTTAGAGTCCAGCGGCTCAATGCCTCCCTTCGTGGGGATTCCTCTCGACCTCCTTGCCTTTGCCTTGGATACTCCCAACGAGTCCTCAAGGCATGCCTTGTTTCGACCTCTTACTGGTTGTCCCTGACTCGGCTACTCGAGGGCAACCGTCGAACCCAGTCAGTGGGCCAGTCTACGCTCCCTTGAGGTTCTAGCGGCAGCACGCGCTGAACTTACCATGCGACGGAAGGAAGGGCCGTGGCGGTTTGTTTTACTACCCATTGGGCACGTCTTTTTAGGAGGTAGCCGTTGCGGTGCTGTTCCATTAGGCAGAATCCATAGTGTCCTGTCACAGAGGGGGATGGGACCGTTAGGCAGCGCATTCATTGCGGGAGTTACCGTGATTACCGGATCCGCCCGTTGTGGCGCGCCTATATATATTGAGGTTCCGTCCAGCTACTCCCTCTTCCGCATTCGGCCATCGCTTTCGTTAATTCTCTCCCTGCATCACCCTATGCAAAAAGAGCTCAAAGAGAGAGATCGTTAGGGCCCCGCCGCACCTTTCCGTGCTCTAGAAGATGCCGGTGAGACTTATCGCCGCCGACGAGTGGCGCCCGTGGACCGTGATGGAGCACCGGCTGTGGGACTTGGACAAGGAGGGGCTCCTGTGTCCCCTTACTTCCTTGACACGGCTCGAGTGGATTGCGCCACCGGCAGAGCACCAGGAGCCAAGCCCGCTGGAGGGCTATGTCGTCTCCTTCGTCGAGTTTCGTCGCCATGGGCTCGGGTCTCCTCTCAGCCGCTTCATGAGGGCACTTCTCTACCACTACAGCATTGAGCTTCAGCATTTCTCCCCCAATGCAATCTCCGCCGCGGCGATCTTCGCCGCGGTGTGTGATGGCTATTTGGGAGTGATGCCGCACTGGGATTTGTGGCTCCATCTCTTCCGAGGAGAGCAGTTCTGCGCTCCTGGTGGGACCGCTAGGGTTAGGAAGCCGGTACGAGGCGTTTAACAGAACCGCCCAAATTATAATAGATTAAGCCTAATAGTGACCATTTGTACAGTCAAACCATCGAGCTTAAGCCCATATAATCCCGGTAGCCTGTGAAATCTCGAAGGATTTCAAACCACAACTCATACATACAGCCAAGATCGTAATAAGTTCAGCGGTCACCATTAACAATTACATCCAGTTCGCAACATTCATCACATACATCGGAGTTACTTAAAGTTATTACAGACCAAGTCCTCAAGTAGCGGAAGCTTCATAGTTTTAAAATAACACACACACATTCAGTCTAATACAGTGCCATAGTTTGATCATTCCCACAAAAGCAAAAGAGGAGGTAGAGTGACCATCGCCCTTGGTCTAGTCATCACCCATCGCTGGGTACAAGCAGAGAATGCAATAACCATAGTACATCTGCCCATTTGCAAAACAACATGGGAACGGAACCCTGAGTACGAGAATGTACACAGCTAGACTTACCCGACAAAACCAAAATAAAAGACTCTTCAAGGACCGTGAAGGCTGTATAGTGGGGTAGTTAAGACCTTTTGCGTAAAAGCACTACTCAACTAGAAATCCATCCTAACAATTCCCCTTCTTCTTTTAATTAGCTCAGGTTAGGTATTATTACCTATCATCTAGATTTGCACCTGTACTATTGCAAACAAGTGTGGTGATATGATAGTACCTTATCATGGCATTCATAAATCATTTCTCATCATAACCCTAGTGTTTCATAGACCTTACTACGAGGACGAAGCTCATGTCAAGTGCTCACTATCTTAGAGCGATGGTGATTCGAATCGATTTCTAACCAGCTGGCTAGTTTATTCCCCACACAAACCACACTCACTGATCAAGTGAGCTACAGATCACTGTATTGCACTATCCAGGACCAATTTGCGGGTTCGACACGCACCGCCCGTACCCGAGGACCGTTGCGGCGACTGAGGTATCCAAGGTATACCAAGGTTGCGCGCAGCGCCCTCGTCGTTCTCCTCAACCATCACCAATACAGCGTGTACATCGGGCCGATTCCCGGCCCGGATAGTGCTTAGGCTTCATGGTCAGAACGACTTATCCTTGCAGCTAAGTGTGGGGCATGCTTTCAACATGACAAGAGGGCCGTCAACGGTCGGTCCTTAATCGACACAGGCAGGAGCACTATGGTCAACTCCACCATAAGACCCTGCCCGGTCTCAAGTTCATTCCCCATTTGGTTACTTTTTTTCCTCATAGCATTGACAGCAAATCAAACAGGCGTCCACCTATATCTCGCAGGTGATAAGAAATCACCCGACTTCTACCGTACTAAGCAGCTAAGCATAGACTCCGAGCCTATCTACATAGGACAAGGTAGACAGACAGGTGGTGATATCAAGCAGTAAGTATGCATCAATGGTATCAATCAATTCCTATCACTTAAATGAAACATAGTGGAACAATCATAATATATCAATTAAGTTAGCGAGAATAGGGAGGCTTATAATGCTCCGGGGCTTACCTTTCTCAAACGTGCTAGGCTTGTGGTCCGAACACTCCTGCGGCTCTCCTTCCAGCTCGGGTCCTCCCGGAAGTTCCTACTCCTGGGTCTCCTCCTCCTCCTCGGGTCCCACCTCGTTCTCCTGCGAGCCTATATGATGCATGGGTGCTCATGAGTGGAGTGCAAGATGCCCGGGGTGCAATGCTTATGCAAGTGGGTACGAGATGTTCATGACATGATGCATAGATGACATAGGTGATTATTTCTACAAGATAGTCAACATCATCCAAGAACAGGTATTCAAATTAAGCATCTATTGCATTATCTTCTACAAGTTGTTTTCAGGGTTAACCAGCAAGCTAAAATGATGCTTCAAAGATACACCAAACACCATTTATTCCATTTAACTTATGCACAACAATTCATAATTTATTTTAATTATTATTGGACCTACAACAGTAGCATATACTTCTGATCATCAATAAATTCCACAAAAATTACAGTAGATCAGTGGCCAATTATAAAGTCTACCAAAAATTTTTCATAATATTCGGACGCTTAGTTTGGCCTACAAAAATTACAAGATTACTCAATATAATTAAGTATAAATACCCTACTGTTGACCATGTGTCAAACAACAGATTTCATATTTTTATAAATTACTTACTAACACAAGAAACACCCACACAAATTTCCAGATTAATTGCATGATTCAATTATTTATTAAAAATCATAAACCACTACCTTGCAAGCAATTAAATCATCATAAATTAATTTATACAGCAAATATTGTGTGACATATTTTTCCCAGAAGCTAAACATCCATGCACAGCAAACAAAACAAGTTTCATATTTTTCAGAGTCATATTTTAATTACTATGCATTTTTCTAAATATTAGCAAAACATAGATTAAATATATTTGTACCTAAAAGTTGTTCCAACATGACATGCAATTACACCAGATGGTAGATCTAGAATTATAGAACACACCAAAATTTATTTCATTATTTTTGGAGCCATAAATCTCAAGATACAAATTTTACAAGATTTAAAACATTTCTGAGAATTCATTTTCTGAATTTCTTTTCAAATCCACCCGGGGATCCACCTAGGTGCACCCGGTGCAGTGCACCCGCGGTCGCTAACAAGTGAGACCCGCCTGCTAGCCGGGCCCGTGAGCAAGAGCGCCGAGAGGGGAAAGGTCCCCGTCGACGGCTTGCCGCCGGTGTGGCCTCCCGGCCAAAACTAAGGGTACCAACGCGTTCGTCTCCCACTTGCGACCCGATTCCACCCCGCCACTCGCCCTAAGACCAAACACAGCGAGCTGGCCACCAGCAATTGCGGACCGGCGGCGCTGCCGCGGTGGTGCCGGCCACCACACGCCGGTAGAGCGTGCTAGCGCGACTTCTCGCGACTCAGGGAGTCACGACGACCATGGCGCGCGCGTTAGCGAAGCAAGGGTAGGCCGACAAAGAGAGAACCAAGGACACCGACACCGCAGAGAGCTCCGGCGAGGCCGCGCACTCTCCGGCTAGCGATTCGGCCCTCTGGGAAGGCTCACCTACGCGAAGACTGCATGTCCGGGCACGCGAAAACCGAAGCGGAGCTCGGAGAGGTGGAAGGAGGCGCTACGAGACGTCGGGAACAAGGCGGAGGGAGCTCGGGGAGCTCCATTGGCGGGCGGCGGTGCGGTGCTCGCGGAGCATAGACGGGAGAGCGAGAGAGAGAGCGGGAGGGTGCTCACAGAGTGGAGGCGAGAATGGCGAGTGCGCTAGCGCTGTCCACAGGCAGAGGGGGAGGTCGTGGCATCGGCGAGCGCACATGCCGGCCACGCGGCGTAGCTGGCCTGACACGGTCGGGCGCGCGCGGCTCGGCCGTGTCCGAGCGCGGGGAGGGAGGTAGACGCGGGTGCGGGGAGGCCGGGCTGGCTTCGCTGGCTGGGCCGGTTGGTTAGCGCCGGCCCGCTAGTGAACAGCCCCCCTCTCCCATTTTTTTAAAATTGTTTTTCCCAAAGAGCTTAAATGAGATTTTTGAAGCTTTTGCAAAATTTTTCCGGGGTTGAAGTAAAAAGAAGAAATGTTCCCCACAAAATCCTCTACAACTTTTCTTTAAGATGCAAATTCAAATTCTAAACAGAATTTGAATCACAAATCAAAACTAGTTCTAGGTTTTTAAATAAATTCATTTTAGGGATTTTTGTATAAAATCTATTTCTCAATTTCTATAGCTCCAAAAATTTCACAAAATTATTCTTAATTCTTCTAAAACATATTTCAATCTATTTTGGTTATCACAAGAGTTTTGGCAACAAGCATACTATTTCTATCATATTTAAACCATGAAATTTAAGCACATAAAATCACACTTGGGTTAATGCTATGCTCATGTGATGCTATGCTTATGCTATGCTTGATGAGAATGCTTATGAGACTTAAGTGGATGCTTAGCACCTAGGGTGTTACAGCCCTTCCCCCCTTAGGGAAATCTCGTCCCGAGATTTTGGGTTACTAACCATCTCTTATGAAATTTTGGGTAAACTGTTTTTAGGTAATCCTCGGTTTCCCAGGTGGCATCTCTATCATCGTGATGACTCCACACCACCTTGTAAGTTTTGACAACTCTGTTCCGGGTTACCCATTCATTGGTATCTATGATACCCACCGGTTGCTCTTTATATTCCAAGTCTGCCTTTATCTTGATTCCTCGAGGTTCAATCCTCTGCTCGGGTACTTTCAAACATTTTGTCACCTGGGACACATGAAAAATCGGAAAGATTGAGCTCAACTCTTCAGGTAACTAAACCTTGTAAGCCACAGGGCCTTTCCATTCTAGTATCTGATGCGGTCCGACATATCTAGGTGCAAGCTTGCTCCTAACTCGGAAGCGCTGGACTTTTTTCATCGGTGTAACCTTGAGGTATACATAGTCACCCACCTTAAACTCAAGTGGCCTTCTTCTCTTCTCGGCATTACTCTTTTGTCGTGATTGTGCTGCTCTCGTATGTTATTGTATGATTTGCAACTTCTTCTCAGCATCGTTTACAAAATCGATACCATAGTATCTCCTTTCACCAGGTTCGACCCAGTTTAACGGAGTTCTACACTTTTGACCATACAAAGCTTCGAACGTAGCCATCTTGATACTCTCTTGATAGCTATTGTTATAAGAGAATTCAGCCAAAGGTAACCATGATTCCCAAGATCCTTTTGAAGAAAACACACAACCTCTCAGCATATCTTCGAGCACTTGATTGAGTCTTTCCATTTGGCCCGAGGTTTGGGGATGATATGCGGTGCGTCTTATCAGACTAGTCCCCAAACTCTTATGCATTCGCTCCCAAAAGTGAGCAGTGAACTGCGGTCCTCTATCTGATATGATGGTCTTGGGAATACCATGTAGCTTGACAATCTCAGCCATGTATATATCAGCATACTCAGGAGGTATGTACGTGTTCTTAACTGGAATGAAATGAGCCGACTTGGTCAATCGATCTACGATCACCCAAATTGAGTCATTCCCCCTTCGTGTTGTCGGCAAACCTGTGATAAAGTACCTACTGACCTCTTCCCACTTCCACTCTTGAACCGACAACGGTTGCAACAGCCCTGCCGGTTTCATGTGTATAGCTTTGACTCTGCAACACGTGTCACAACGGGCCACATATGCTGCTATCTCTTTCTTCATTTTGGTCCACCAAAAGTGAGACCTCAGGTCTTGATACATCTTACTACTTCCAGGATGGATAGAAAGCTTTGAGATATGTGCTTTATCCATGATGCGATTCTTTAGTTCTGGATTCTTCAGAACTACCAACCGGTGCTGAAACCACAATACACCTTTCTCATCAACTCGAAATTGAGTCTTTGGGTCATTTTTTATCTTCTCTTTGATGTGAGAAATACCCTTGTCTTTTCTCTGACCTTCGGTGACTTGGCTTTCAAATGAACAACTTAGTTGTATGTGACATAAAACTTCAGGATGCATGAGATTGAAACCATCTTCAAACAAAGGCTGGACCATTTGATAATGTGGTTTACGACTTAAAGCATCTGCTACCACATTAGCCTTGCCTGGGTGATAGTGGACCTCCAGATCGTAATCCTTGATCAGCTCTAACCATCTCCGCTGCCTCATATTCAGCTCGGCCTGAGTGAAGATGTACTTTAGGCTTTTATGATTTGTGTAGATATGACACTTATTCCCCAGCAGATAGTGCCTCCAGATCTTCAGGGCGTGCACAATGGCTGCTAGTTCAAGGTCGTGAGTCGGATAGTTGACTTCATGCTTTCTCAACTGTCGTGAAGCGTAAGCTATAACTCTGCCTTTTGCATTAGCACACATCCTAAACTACTTTTCGATGCATCACAAAACACATCAAAAGGCTTCTTGATATTTGGTTGTGCTAGAACAGGAGCGGTGGTCAGCAACTTCCGCAAGGTGCGGAAGGCTACTTCACACCCTTCTGTCCAAGCAAACTTGTGATCTTTTTGTAGCAAACTGGTCATTGGCTTAGCAATCTTGGAGAAGTCAGGTATGAAACAATGATAATACCTGGCTAGACTAAGAAAACTTTGAACTTCCGAGACAGAAGTTGGTGTCTTCTAGTCTATGACTTCCTGTACCTTTGATGGATCCACAACAATCCCTTCTTCTGACAAAATGTGCCCGAGGAAAGGAACTTTCTTCAGCCAGAACTCGCACTTTCTGAACTTTGCATACAACGGATGTTCTCGCAGTCGTGTTAGCATGATTCTTAGATGCTCGGCATGATCTTGCTCATTCTCTGTAAAGACCAGAATGTCATCGATGAACACCACAATAAACTTTTCTAACTCTGGCATAAAGACGGAGTTCATCAGATACATAAAGTATGCAGGAGCAGTTGTCAACCCAAAGGACATGACAAGTTACTCATACAACCCATATCTAGTGGAAAAAGCAGTCTTCGGTATATCTTGCGGGCGGATCTTGATTTGGTGATACCCGGACCTCAAATCTATCTTGGAGAACACCTTTGCCTTGGATAACTGATCAAACAAGATATCAATCCGTGGCAAAGGATACTTATTCTTGATTGTTACCGCATTGAGCGGACGATAGTCCACGCACATGCACAACGATTGATCCTTCTTTTTCACAAACAACGCCGGACAACCCCATTCAGATGAACTCGGCCGGATGAAACCCTTATCCAACAACTCCTTCAGTTGAGTCTTCAATTCCATGAGCTCGTTGGGCGGTATCTAGTACGGCCTTCTAGAGATCGGTGTTGTACCCGGTATCAACTCTATAGCGAACTCCACACCCCTATCCGGGGAAGCCCTGGCAACTCCTCGGGAAAACATCAGGAAACTCACAGACCACTGGTATGTGTTCTAGTGGAACCACCTGTACTGCACATGAAAGACTGTCGAAGTCGAATCGTCAGGGTAGCCTGACCTGAAGCATGCCCTCACCCTGCGGAACCCTAAGGGAGAGAGTTCTGTGCCCATCATCTATAACTCCACCCCAGTCAGTCATCTTATTCATTCCGATGATAACGTCCAAAACCAGCCCTGGCATGACCACAAGGTTTACACGAAACCTTTGGCCACTGATATCCAAGGTAGCCCCTGTTAGTGCTTTGTTAGTCAACACATCAGCCCCTGCTGAACTAATGCGAGAACCACAACCCAACTCGGTAATTGGTTGGTCATGCTTTTGTGCAAATGCTTGGCTCATGAATGAATGCGATGATCCAGAATCAAACAAAACAACTGCAAGATGTTGATTGACAGGAAACATACCAGCTGTTACCGGTTCTCCTTCCGGGATCTCCTCTATCGAGGTATGGTGCACCCGGGCCGGGTAGGTCGTCTGCTGCTTCGTGGGGTAGGGACATTCTTTAGCAAAGTGCCCCATCTTGTGGTAGTTATAGCACGGGCCCTTGGTCATGTTGTTGGCAGCAGGTGCTGACGCTTGAATTGCCTTTGGCTTGGCGGGAGCTACTGCTACCTTGTACAGCTTCTGTAGCATCGGATGCCCTGTGTTCCTTCTCTGCGGCGGTCGAAACCTAGCACCTTGGGCAGGAGGACGATACTGCTGTCGTCCTGCCACTGGTGCCCTGGACTGAGACGATCCAGCTTCAAAAGCCCTCTTGCATGACTTGGATGCACTATAGTTGTTGTTATTGTTCTCTTAGGCCAGACAGTCACTTATGTAGGCATTGAAGGTAGCCCGGGTCCCGGTACCCATGGTCTTCAACATCTTTGGGCTCAAGCCTCTCTAGAAACTAGCGATCTTCTTGGCCTCCGTGTTCACGAACTCGGGAGCGTAACGAACAAGATTGTTAAAAGCATGCAGATACTCGTTCACAGACTTAGTCCCCTGAGACAACTTCATGAACTCTCCAACTTTCATTTCCACCACACCTGGAGGAATATAATTCCCCCAAAAGGCGGTGATGAAACGGTTCCAGGTGATCGGGGTCCCCTCTGCGTAGGTGGTGCGATGATGGGACCACCATATCTTGGCAGGCCCCTGCAACTAATGCGCTGCATACTCTGCCTTAAGCTCTTCAGTCATTCGAAGGAGACAAAACTTCTGCTCCATGGTGTTTATCCATTCATCCGCCTCGAGTGGTTCTAGAGCCTCCTTAAACATCGGAGGTTTGGTATCCATAAAGTCCTTGAAAGAGCTGTACTGATTTACTTCACGGCCGCCTTGGTTATCCCCACGGCGGATGTTGTCTGCGATATTGTGCAAGGCTTCTTCCATGTTGCGCTGCATCTGCTCCATGTTGCGTTGGCTCCCCAGGAACTGCGCAAAAAACACATCCGCATTGTATGGAGGAGGTGGTGGTGGTGGCGGTGATGGTGCTCTCTCCTCATTCCTGTGAGCCCCACCTCCGGAGGAACCTGCTCCAAGACCGGGGTTGCTGTTACCCCCGCCACGCCTTCGCACCATCTGCATGCGTCAATGATAAGCAGTCGTTAGGAGTTGCTATCAACTGGTAGACATATGTAGAATCATGTCATACTGAATTTACTGATGAGAATAAATTCGCATAATAAACAGAGGCACAACAATTCATCATCGGCACACAACATTACTAATGATTACTTAACATTAGACAACAGGGTTCGCACACATCTAAAATTGCCAGCATACATACACTGGACTTTCAGCGTCAACACCTAAAGACTTACACATCCAAGACCCGACCCATTACAACACATGTCATGCTTCAACATCAGCAAAAGAAGAAGGACTAGCTCTAGAGCCCTAGCATCTACTCGTTGTGGTCACTGTCCATACCAGAGCCTTCCTCGTCCTCATCTCCACTAGCGGCTGCCTCCAACTCTGGATCCTCATCCATCTCATCCTCAGAGTCCAACTCAGCTGCTCCAGGCAGGTGGTGAGGGTGGAGCTGGTTATGCAGCTGGTGGATCTCCTCATGTAGGTTCTCATTGTACTCCTTAGCATTAGCTAGCTGCTGCTCAAGCTCTAGCTGTTGGGCCCTCAGGGTGTATTCCTTGTGCCAGGCTTCATTCCTCTGACTGAGCACATGAACTAGCATGCGCTCGCAGTTCCTGTGAGCGGTGGTCACCCTGTCCCTCTGCTCTCTCACTGTGAGCAGATCCTGACTCATCTCACTGTTCTTCTGGACTGCCTGGTCCCTCTCCAGAGTCACACGGGGCAACTCTGCCTGCAGCCTCTCAACCTCACTGTCAAACTCCTGCTGTAGCTGGCGCTTCTCGTCCTAAACTGTCAGAAGAGACCCAGACAAGCGTCCCAAACAGCGCTCTAGACCCCCATAGGTCTGTTGGGTATTCTTAACGTCACTACAAAAAGTAGACTTAGTTTTCTAATTCTGATAACGGCACCAAAAATGCCAAACCTATCCCTCATGCCACTTAAGCCAAGTTGTCATCCCCAGCATGACATAAGAACGCGGTATTGAAATATGCAATTGCTCTTCTGAATGAATAATAAATGAGATCTGCAAGCGCACAGATTAATACTGATGTAGCATTTTAACCGAGAAGTATTCCAGGTATCGTTATTTATATTTTTACCACTGGGAAGGGATTGCTAATCATCAATGTTGATTATAGAATGGAATATAAGATTGAGTATCTGTCACTGCATGTATAATTGAGAGCATTTATCTATCTCTTTCATACAGGGATAAGTGTCACATAAAAGATAAATAAAGTATGAATGGTGACAAAGATAATTAATCTGATCAGCATAACTTAACCACATATAAATATGATAAGCACCTCAATAGATATTCTAGCAAGTCATTAGCTTGGAATTAGGACGAACTACAAGAATATTTCCTAAGTTATTCTTAACTATACAGTCTAACATATCATAGTTAGTGCAATTATACTTGGCAATCATTGCGAGACAGGACTACGCCCATGCATAGTGATATTATCAAGGAATATGAGAAACATCGCAATCACTCCCCTGTAATAATGTTGCTCTGCCAGCCCTATACACGAGAGAGGGACTATATAAGAATCAATGGAGCTGTCACTACCAAGAAGTACCCCGCGATCTGGCATATAGGGTACAATCACAGATAAATACGGTATAGGCACCACGCCTACACAATACTTATCATTTACCCACTGTACACATGGATAAATGCTATACGATCCTAAACATGAATATAAGTCCAATCTAACTAAGCCAAGCATACAACTATGATAAACTAAGAACAATATAATTGCGAATATAAACAAGTATAGCAAAGTCATAATCAATATATTGAAGTAGAACAAAGTCATATTCATAATATTGAAGAACAAAGATGAACAATTGAAGAACAATAGAGAATTACGAAGAATCCTCTTGACAGATCCGAAAACCAATCAAAGATTGACTCCTTCAGTTTTAATCCTATGTAGCTATGCTAAACTAGAGATCTAATTGATGTGGTGGCTCTAGGGCTTGATCAGAGGCTTCTTCTCCCAATATGAATAATGAATTAGGAGTCAGAGGTCCTCTCCTCCAGGGGCCAGGGGGTCTGCTTATATAGTCCTTCCAAGTGAATTTGGGCCGTCGGATCAAACCGACATTAATCGCACGGTTTTCCTTGATCCTTTAGGTCGGTGGAGCATGATCCGTGAAGTTGGCTCTGATTAGCCCCGAGGCCTGGGCAGGCACCCAAGGGGGGAGGGCGGGCACCCTACCCCCAAGCCCATTCGGTCTCCCATTCGTTCCCGTGGCTTTTGGACTCTTCTAGATGTAGGATAATTGCGCGGTACGTTAATATCTCTTTGTAAACCCGACGTGTGGGCCTTTCTTCCATAATTCCTGATAACCCCCTGCAGAAATAGACAAACACCAAAACTCGTGGAATTCTGTCAGATAAAACCCTCAGTCTGGATGTTGATTTCATTTGGATCCTTTTCTTTGTTTAATTGATAATTAAATTTGATACTTAAGGACAATCAACAAACTCCCCCAAGCTTACCTCTTACTCGTCCCTGAGCAAGGATAGACTCAGTGATGGATTAGAAGTTGTTGAAATACCTTTAAAAGTTGATGGTACACATGCTTTCAAATAAGGTCTCATCTCTGAGTTAGAGTAAACTGTCAAGACTTAAAACTTACTTGTTTTACCTTTCACCATGGGACTTGTAACCGTCACTTCTGTCTTGAACAGTTAAAAGATAGAACGGTCTAGTCAACTGCCATGTCTCTTATTCTTGATCAGCTATAGCTCTGGAGTTTTTGTAGATTTTCAAATAAAACTCAGAGATTCCTTGTATGACTCTCTCAGATCTCCCTTTTGTGGTATTTTTGGATCCTTACCAAGGCAGTGATGGTATATGCCTTCTCTCAAAATTTGTGGTATTTGTGGTATGAAGCACAGTGACATTTCCTTCTCTCTCATCCTACTCTAATAAGGCTTTGATATCTGGAGCTCATAGGTGGGAGATAAAGTATACATACTTACAAGACATTTATTGTATAGTTAAACCATGGATCCAGAGAAACAAGTCAATAAGTCAAATCAAGATGTGCATGTGTGGCGAATGAATGGTGTATGATGATGATGGTGATGTTGGTGCAAAAGCGGATCTGCAAACACAAAGGGCTAATACCCGATTCAAACGTTAAGGCGTGCCAGCCGATTTGACCTTACTATCGGCAAAGGTGATAACTCGAACACTTTGGTCCCGACAACAGCGATGCGCCCGGATGTCACGGCCAAGAGGTATTCACGTGGAACTCGAGAATACGCCGAGCTTAAGTCAACGAATTCCTAAGAACTCGTAGTAAAAAGGAAAATATGACGAAGTCGTCGAAAAAAGTAGATGCTGGAATATGAGTAAAAACTTGTGTTTTTATTGATTGATCGATTCTCATTACAAGTCCCTAGGGTCTACATTTATACCCTGCTCAAAGAGCTACAATCAGACACGACTAGGACTCGAATTCCAAATTAAACAGAATCCGTATACAAAACAAATTTAAATAACTAGGGAAAACATGAAACTACCCCCTTGTAACCGACCGGGACATCGCCACAGATCAATCGACAATCTCCACGCTTTCCTTTAGAGTCATCTGTAGACTTCCTGTTATGGCCATCGGTAAACACAGATATTGATCATTGGTAAGAACACGTCACCACCCCTGGACTTAGTCACATTCAATCGTCTCTTCATCGGCAACTCTTCTGCAGACTAGTTACCGTTGCTCCACCTGCCGATCTATACTTTACTGGTCCCTGCGTACGTGTCCGAAAATAGTGTCAACACATGCCCCCCAATTTCGGAGTATAAAATCATTAATGCTCCTAAATTCTTTCCAGTAATGATGCCTTTCCGCAATTAATTCTCCCAATTTGGTAACCGACCGTTAAATCTGAACAACCTTGGCCCGATTCTCCTGCAGATTCCTCGAATTCCTCAACCTTCCAAACCAGATCTCTCCACTTTATGCACCCATCGGAAATATTACCGTTAGAGGGAACTGCCGATGGACCGTCCAAGAGACCCCGCATAGTGAAATATGTCCAAAATCGTGACCGCTTGCTGTCAAATCACCTGCACAATTTCTTGATTACCGCGCAAACAGTTACCATATCTACCAGAATACCCTCGGATTTCACGGATGCAGCAAAGAGATAAGTCAAATTTGCCCCTGCCCGTTTTGTCCTATAAATACTTCCTTCTCGGGTACTCCTTCTCCATCTTGTCATTCTACAGCCCAAAATCCACTTTCACAGCGGCGGCACCACCCGAGGACTCCAAGAACTTCAACGAAGGCCTTCCTCACCAATCTCCCAAGTCTTCGATCTTCTTCCTCGCATGAAAATGGCCATCAATTTCACCGTGCCTGAGGTCAGTTCACTACCCTTCTTTTCTGTATCTTTACCGTACTCCTGTTCACCCACGATTTCTTTTACTGAATACTCCTTCTTCATTTTTTTTATTCTTTCTTTTATCCCCACAAACCTTAAGGATCTGGCCGATAAGATCATTATTCCTACCGATCAACCTCACCTCCAATGTCTTGGCCCGCTAGGAAACCCAGATCCCACCGATCTGATAAACGCAGAGACAAACAGAGTTTCTTTTAGAGCCGAAAATTTCTCTCTAGATCTATGGAAGGATGCCTTCCGTTCCTGGCCTAGCCCTACTAAGGGATCGAAGGATTGGTTCTTGAGAGTCAGTCATTCAAATGAAGTTCAATGGGGTGAGCGAAAATTGGACCAATGCATTAGGTTGTCCCTTGCTGATATGGAGAGGAATGAGTCATTGCTGATCGCCGCTTCATACTTTTGGTCACACACACTCAATGCTTTTGTGTTTGGCCATGGCCCTGCTTCCCCTACACTTGCCGATGTACTTATGCTCACCGTCTTAGATATATCCACTGCCGATAACACCCACCTGTTCGACACCAAACCCAGTGCTAAGGTGGAAACTCGTGCTATCGGCGGTTAGTCAGGGTACATTCAGAAGTACCGAAGAACAGGTCCTGTCAATGCAAAGGAACAGACCACTTTTCTGAACATGTGGCTAGATAAATTTGTATTCTGTGGCCGATCGGCAGGACCAACTTCTGTTTACCTATCGGCAGCAGAAAGATTAGCCAATGGTGGCCGATTTCCCCTTGGCCGATACTTGCTTGGCTCGGCTTATCACCTCCTCCACCAAGTAGCCAGGAAACTTCTGCTCGGCCAATCCATCAGCAACTTAGGGGGTCCTTGGTGGTTTATCAACATGTGGCTTAATCTCCACATGCACAAGCGCCTTGAATTCGACCTCTTTGCACAGCGCTTTCCCAGGGACATAGCCGAAGATTATGAACTGGATGAGAAAGAATCGGCAACTCACTCTCCCTTGAACTTTGGCAAAGCGGCCATAGTTTTACTTGGCACTGGTGGTAACGATGACCAGGTTAGCCGATTCTTCCAAACTCTATACGAGGGTCTAACCAAAGAACAACGCGCAAGGATGCCTTATGAAGACCCAGATACCAGATTTCCCTTAACTTTCCGCCACTTCAACGATGGTCTCAACAAGGACCGTGATGTGATGATGGCAATTATCACCCCAAGAGCCATACCAGTGAACTTCTTTGGTAGTGGGAAAGCCTCCAATCTGACCTATGAGTTTTATAACCCATCGGCACTAGCTCGCCAACTGGCTTTCGGCCAACTGCCGATTGCACTTTGCTACGCCGATGTGATAAAGCCGAGGGAGATCATCACCAGCAATCTGGAATGGATTAGGGTAGCCCAACTTCCACCAAACGCCGATACAGATGTCGATCTATCGGCTTGGATCCTGACTCTCGTCATCACTCAGGCCTACAAATAGTGGTGGGAAGAATGGAAAGAACACCTGTTCTGCAGATCAGCTCTCACATACCATGGCATGATCGACCCCAAGTACAAAGTCCCTAATACTACTGTAAGTACATTAAACCGATGCTACAATCCTTTCACTTTCACTTTCCATCGGTAACTTACTTTCCTTGTTATATACAGGTCGATGACACGCCACCATTGGTCAACAGGAGTGGTAGAACGATTGAACTCCTTCCATCGGGCCCGATCTCTGTGATCGGCAACAATGCTCCAACCTTGGCTGCTATAATGCATCGGGGTGTACGTCTCAAGAAAGTTACCACCAAGCGGACGAAGACATCCCCATCGGTAGCTGCCACTGCCTTAGCACAAGCCTTCAAGGTAAACTTTCAAATTCTTCAACTCATACCGATTCCATTCTTATACCTGTTACACTTGTACACATAAACTTTTCGTTGTTGTATCAGCATACCGGTACATCGGCAAAGACCAGAAGTACAACTGCCGATGCCCCCCAGTCCAGTCAACCGAAGAGAAAAGGTTCCAAGAGTACCAGACCACAAGTGAAGCGCCTGAGAACAGCAACGCCTCCTCCTCCCCCAAGGTCTCTTATCCCAGTAGAATCATCCCCTTCTTCTCTAGAAGCCCAGACACAGCAAGTACCATCTCCTCCCCAGCCACAAGAAAAACCCCAAACAGAAGAACTCCAGCCAAAATAACCTCAGCCAGAAGAAACATCGGCTGACGTACACGAGCAGACCGCCGATCCAGCAAGCCTAATCGTAGCATCGGTAGTCTCCCCGATTCAAACAAGTACTGCACCCCCTCAAGGTAACATACTTTCCATCTATTGCTGATTAACCTATTTTTTCCACTTTATTAATCACTTCTGTCAATCTTTCAGCTGACATAGTTTCTTCGGCAACTCCAGCTGATCAGCCTGTGGTTCCATCGGCCTCATCTAGTTAGAGGCAAGAAATAGCCCTGAAACAAGTAAGTTACCCGATCTCTATTCTTATTGTTATCAGTACTTGATCATAAAATAACTTATTTTGTCTTCCTTTTTAGGAACAGGACTATCTCGACAGCTTGTTCTCCTTCGCCATCGACATTTCTGAGGATGAAGGCGAGGAAGCAAGTTCTTCCCGAGGAGTTGGAATCTCATCGGTAGAGATTAGAGCAAAGTTGGAAGATTTGTCGGCCCTCCTTCATCAAGATACAGCCCAATTGGTTGATGACTCCGATCCAGCTAAAGCCTTGTTCAAGGCTCTCAGAGGCCAAATTCCTGCTGATGCCGAGGAGATCCTCTTCAAGGCTACTCACTTGGAGAGTCGGCAGCTTCAGTATCAAAAGGCCGCTCAGCGCCTTGCCGATAGAGCTACCCACGCCCAGCTCTCAGAAGAGATGATGGAAGTAAAGCTCCTTGCCAATGAAAAGCACAAGAGCATCGGCATTTTGAAATCCTTAAGAGACATACTAAAGCAAAAGATTTATGATCTATCGGCACAGAGAGAAGCCCTATTGGCAGAACTCAAGCAAGTAGAAGAAGCTCAACAGGAAGAAAGCCAGCTGCCTGAAGCAATCAAGACTCTTGACGAGGAGCGAAACATCTAGGCCCGCAAGGCACTGCAGATGAAGAAGAAACTGAAGCCAGTGGTGGGCTCTGCTGATGACGACATGAAAGAGATAGAAGAAGCCGGTCAGATTCGTCTGCGCGCCATATCAACGATCCAGGCTCTGTTAAACATGTGAACTCTTCATCGGTGGCATATTTTGCTTCTTTCTTTTAAAGCACTTCCGATCACTTTGGTCTAGCCGATAGGACTTGTCGAGGGTATCAGTAAGGGGTACCCTCACCGATGTGCATTACGAGATTGCCCGTACGCAGGTCGCGGCACTCAATTCGACGCTCTGGTCTTACGTGTGCGCTGCCATCGACGGCTGCAACCTCGAAGATGGAAATAGCGTCGAGCGAATCGATCAGGCGTCGAGCGCTGGTTACCGTCGAATACGAAACAGGCTCACTCGAACCAGGAGGCGTCGAGCGCAAAGACGCCGCCCGCCGCCTGACGCGCGCACGCGAGCCGGGGCATTAAATGCGCCTGACGCTTCCCCACCTAACACACAGGTCACGGGAGGCGTGATAGGGAACAGGCATCTGTCCCATCGATCTTTTTGCAGGCTTTCGGCCGAACGGCCCAGGGCATGTCAGGGCGTGGGAAACAAGGATGGGACATCTAATCGGGACCCCATCGAGACATTCAAGGTCAGCGCTCCGGATATCGTCACAGTACATGGCGTCCGACCCTCGACCGAACAAGGTTCCTTCCTAGGGACGTGTGGAGCGTCGACTGATAACACCATAACTACCCCGCCGGATCTGCCGCTCTACCGTACGAGCATGCGACCGTTGAGCCAGCACAAGACGGCGCACAGAGCAGAATGCAGGGGCACGCGTAATCATCACCAGGCTATTAAGACGGGACAGCTCGAAGTCATGCCGGTACGGAAGCCTCGAGTAGGTCAGCGCTCCATGCTGCTACCGACCCCAACTCTGACGTCTACGCATGTACCTTAAGTCACTCCTTGGAACTATAAAAGGAGAGACTCAGGAATAGAACACCAGGCAATACTACACACATACGCAGTAGGGCTCACACACTTCATACCACGCTTGTATTCACCCCTGTACAAGCACTTAGGTGCAAGATAATACAAGCCTCTCCCCCCTGGACGTAGGGCCTTCTCTTGCCCGAACCAGGATAAATCTTTGTGTCTTCTTGCATCACCATCTGGGAAAGGGAGCACGCATACAAATTTACTCGTTGGTGTGACCCCCCGTGGGGAAGACACCGACAGTTGGCGCGCCAGGTAGGGGTCCTGCGTGTGTTTCATTGGTTTCCCACTCCTTTCCAGATGGCAGCTCTTGCCTCGCCGATTCCGCGCTCCACGGTGATTTGGTTTGGGAGTCTCGAGTTCATGTCTACGGGCTCCGGCTACGACATGATCTTGCTCTCAGTCAAAGGACCGGGAGGAGCCCACGTTGCACCAGCTCAGTTGAGGGCCCCAAGACACCCTCGCCACCACGCCTCCGCGCCCA
The DNA here is from genome assembly GCF_000003195.3 of Sorghum bicolor. NCBI lineage: Eukaryota > Viridiplantae > Streptophyta > Magnoliopsida > Poales > Poaceae > Sorghum > Sorghum bicolor. Next base: position 21,600,067 of record NC_012877.2, read on the forward strand.
AGAAGAAGCGCGGACAGCACCACCGCCGCCCCTCTGCCTCATCACGACCGGCAACTCGTGCGAGGCAGGAGGTGGACCGCGAGCCGGCAACACCATGCGCCGGAACCGCAGGCACGACGGCTCAACATCGCACGACGACGGGAGGGGACGCGTCTCGCGCGCCCTCCCCCACCGCTACTAAACTACTTCCACGCGGGTTGTCCACTCCAAGAAGGGCACTGCCATTCGGATTGGACAACGCCGCGGCGTCGCTCGCCAGAGCAATATGCCCAAATGCTCAGATGAACGTGGAGAGACCAATGGTCCTCCCACGTGACTCCGAGACATTACGGCCGACATCCGAACTGCCGGGTTTCTCCCAGGTGCGAGGCCTCCACCGCCTAGGCCCTGGGCGATACACAATCACCTCACTTAGGCAGCGGCTGCTGGAGGAGGGATGTGGATGCTTCTACGCCACCGAGCCGGACTCTGACTCCGAGACTGATAGCTACGACCCTACAAGGGAATGCTATCACGTCGACTGATAACACCATAACTACCCCGCCGGATCTGCCGCTCTACCGTACGAGCATGCGACCGTTGAGCCAGCATAAGACGGCGCACAGAGCAGAATGCAGGGGCACGAGTAATCATCACCAGGCTATTAAGACGGGACAGCTCGATGTCATGCCGGTACGGAAGCCTCGAGTAGGTCAGCGCTCCATGCTGCTACCGACCCCCACTCTGACGTCTACGGATGTACCCTAAGTCACTCCTTGGAACTATAAAAGGAGAGACTCAGGAATAGAACACCAGGCAATACTACACACATACGCAGTAGGGCTCACACACTTCATACCACGCTTGTATTCAACCCTGTACAAGCACTTAGGTGCAAGATAATACAAGCCTCTCCCCCCCGCTGGACGTAGGGCCTTCTCTTGCCCGAACCAGGATAAATCTCTGTGTCTTCTTGCATCACCATCTGGGAAAGGGAGCTGGCACACAAATTTACTCGTTGGTGTGACCCCCCGTGGGGAAGACACCGACAGGACTGTTATCGGCACCCTTTTAAAACATTAAGTCTGGCCCCAGATACACTTTAATCCAGCCAATAGGAATGTTATCGGCACTTAAACTTTCATGCATCAAGCCATATGCTGGGACAATATCTCTTCAAATATTTGCCATTCAATGCCCTGGGAAATTCAACTCCTTCGAGAGTTTCTAGAATATAAGCATTGCTAGGAGCATATCGATTTATCCGATAGGGACCCTCCCAATTGGGATACCACTTCCCAAATTTTGAACTTTTAGTCCAGATCGGTAAAATTAGTTTCCATACTAAGTCTCCATCGGCAAACTCCTTAACCTTTACCTTTTTATCATACCATCTGGCAACTCTCTTCTTATTTTCTTCTATACTTATCAAAGCCCTTAGCCGATGCTCTGCTAAATCATCCAACTCATCTTTTATCAAAGCAGCATAGTCATCGGCAGTCAATTGATCTTGAAAAGATAGCCGCCTAGATCCAGTCTTAATTTCCTAGAGTAGCACTTAATCATGCCCATACACCAATTGATAAGGTGAAACTTTGGTCGACCCATGACAAGCCATCCGATATGACCATAAAGCTTCATTCAACAACGTATACCACCTCCTAGGATTTTCTTCAATCTTCCGTTTAATAAGTTTGATAATTCCTTTGTTAGATGCCTCGGCCTGCCCATTAGCTTGAGCATAATAAGGAGAGGAATTTAACACTTTAATTCCCATACTGATTGCAAACTCATCAAACTCCCCTGATGTAAACATGGTACCCTGATCGGTAGTAATTGTTTGAGGAATACCAAATCGGTAAATAATATACTCTTTCACGAAAGCAATCATGTTGGCCGATGTGACTTTCTTCAAAGGAATAGCTTCAACCCACTTGGTGAAATAATCGGTGGCAACCAAGATAAACTTATGTCCTTTGCTAGATGGCGGATAAATCTGGCCGATCAAGTCAATAGCCCATCCCTGGAACGGCCAGTGTTTGATAATGGGATTCATGGCCGATGCGGGTGCTCTTTGAATGTTGCCAAATTTCTGACATCCTTGACACCCTTTGAAATATTTAAAACAATCCTCCAGTATGGTTGGCTAGTAATACCCATTTCTCCTAATCATCCACTTCGTCTTAAAAGCCGATTGATGTGCTCCACACACTCCTTCATGGATTTCTCTCGTTAAACTTTTAGCCTCATCATCAACTAAGCATTTGAGAAGAACTCCATCAATTGTTCGATAATATAATTCAGCTTCGAGGAGCACATACTTGGTGGCTTGAAACCGAACACGTCTCTCGACTTTCTTGGATGGATCCTTTAAATAATCAACGATTTCTTTTCTCCAATCATCGGCACTAATTGCCGATATTGTGTTTACTATGGGTTGATATCCCGAGGCATGCTGAGCCAACCGATTAGCCTCCTCATTATGTAACCGAGGAATATGCTCTAATTGGAAATCTTTAAATTCCCTTAACAATTGCATACTCTTTTCATAATAAGTTATCAGGACTTCGCTTCGGCATTCGTAGCTTCCAGCCAATTGATTTATAAACAGCATAGAATCCCCGAAGACTTCAACAGCGTCAGCATGGACTTCTCTTAACAATTCCAACCCCTTTATCAAACCTGATACTCAGCTTGTTTATTTGTTGACGTGGCAACAATCGGCAAGGAGAACTCATACTTCCTTCCCTAAGGGGAAATTAACACTATGCCGATTCCTGCCCCCCGGTCACACGCGGATCCATCAAAGAAGAGCGTCCAAGGCACGATTTCCAAAGTTTCTACTACACCACAATGCTGAGTCACAAAGTCGGCCATAGTCTGTCCTTTAACCGCTTTAGCCGATTCGTATCGCAGATCGAATTCCGACAGTGCCAAAATCCATTTACCGATCCTGCCACTCATGATCGGCATAGATAGCATATACCGGACCACATCATCTTTGCATATAACAGTGCATTCGGCCGATAGTAAATAGTGCCTCAACTTAATACATGAGAAATATAGGCATAAACATAACTTTTCAATGGCCGAATACATGGTCTCAGCATCAACCAATCTCCTGCTTAAATAGTAAATCACACGCTCTTTCCCTTCAAATTCTTGAATTAAAGCCGAACCGATGACCAACCCATCGGTAGATAAATATAATCTGAAGGGCTTTCCTTGCTGAGGTGGAATCAGAACCAGAGGATTTATCAAATAATTCTTGATTTCTTCTAAAGCCAACTGTTGCTCTTTCCACCATACGAACTCTTGATCGGCTTTCAATTTGACTAAAGGACTGAAAACACGAATTTTACCAGACAAGTTAGATATAAACCTCCTGATAAAATTTACCTTGCCGATCAAGGACTAGAGCTCAGTTTTGTTGGTAGGAGCAACTATTTTGTTGATAGCATCAATGGATCTCCTACTAATTTCAATCCCTCTTTGATGCACCATGAAACCAAGCAATTGTACTGCCGATACACCAAATGCACACTTATTGGGATTCATCTTTAAACCATGCTTCCTTGTGCATTCCAACACTTTTCGTAAATCGGCAAGATGCTTTATGAAATCTCCAGACTTAACCACCACATCATCAATATAAATTTCCACCAGCTCGCCGATGAACTCATGAAAAATAAAATTCATAGCTCTCTCATAAGTAGCACCAGCATTTTTCAAACCAAAGGTCATGACTATCCATTCAAACAACCCAACATGACCAGGACATCTAAATGCAGTCTTTGGAATATCTTCTTTAGCCATGAATATTTGATTATACCCTGCATTGCCATCCATAAAGCTTATGATCCGATGCCCAGCCGCAACATCAACCAGTAGATCGGCAACTGGCATTGGGTAACCATCGATCAGCGTAGCTTTATTAAGATTCCTGAAATCAATGCAAACCCAAAGCTTTCCATTTTTCGTGTAAACTGGAACAACATTGGAAATCCACTCGGCATACCGACACTGCCGAATAAATTTAGCTTCGATAAGTTTGGTTATTTCGGCCTTAATATCAGGAAGAATATTAGGATTACATCGGCGAGCTGGCTGTTGATGTGGCCGAAATCCAGACTTGATGGGTAACCGATGTTCAACAATCGATCGGTCAAAACCAGACATCTCAGTATAATCCCAAGCAAAGCAATCTTTATATTCCTTTAACAAATCGGTTAACTGCTGCTTACACTCAGAATTTAACTTAGCACTAATAAAAGTAGGTCTAGGCTTATCACCACTACCTATATCTACCTCTACCAAATCATCGGCCGATGTGAATCCCTGGCCTAATTTTCCATCATCGGCGAATCTATCCATTAAAACTCCTCATCAGAACCGACTGCTTGGATCGGTGGAATTTCATAATCGGCAACTTTGAGGAAATCCTTCTCCCAAATCTCTCCCGAGATACACCTAGTCCTCTCATTGGTATCTGCCTCTGCCGATGCGATGACATAGGAAGAATCTCTCTGGACAATCTCAATCTTGTCACCTACCCACTGAACCAAGCTCTGGAGCATTGTAGATGCGATGCAACAATTGGCATGAATCCAGTCTCTCCCTAGCAGCAAATTATAAGCACCTTTTCCATTGATCACAAAGAAGGTTGTCAGCAAGGTTTTGCTGCCAATGGTCAGCTCGACGCAGATTGCCCCCTTAACCGGAGACACATTCCCTTCAAAGTCTTTCAACATCATATCGGTCTTGGTCAAATCTTGATCTCCTTTTCCAAGCTTCTGATAGACTGCATACGACATGATGTTAATAGCAGCCCCACCATCAATTAATATCTTGGTCATCGGCTGACCATCAACTCTTCCTTTGACAAACAGAGCTTTAAGATGCTGCCTTTCATTGTCGGCAGGCTTTTCGAAGATAGCTGTCATCGGATCTAGAGCCAACTGAGCTATCTGGTCGGAAAACTCCAACTCCTCATCATCACTGGATGGCGCAAGGAACTCCATCAGCAACATAAATACCACGTTAACATCTGCCGATGGCCCTTTCCCCTTAGGATCCGGTTGTTGCTGATCCCCAGACTGGCCAGAATCCTCACCTTTGTTCAGCTCTTCTCGTCTTTCGTGCTGCAGTCTCCTTTTGAGTCCTAGTCAATCCCTCTGGACACCATGGAGGAAGTTGTGGCTGCCTTGCCGATGGACGACGATGTTCCCTTGACTCCATCCGATAAGTTTTAGCATCCCTACAGAATATGAACTCATCAGGAACTCATGCATTAGCCATATCTTCAAGCTCTTCCTGGTTCCTAGGAAAATATTCAACGCAATCACCAAGCCTGTCGTGTACACTGAGTCTGCCCCCCAGCCGATCATGAATTGACGCTTTTCCCCTAATCGGCCTATTAAATCGCCGATCATCATCGTGATAGCGTCGATCGGATCTGTCATACCGATCATAACTATTGCATTCAAGGCAATCTCTAATAGTGGGCAACTTGATGTTCTGTTCCCAGCAATGGATAAAGAATGGGCAGTCCCAGTGATCTCTGTGCCGATTCCTATCGACGTCTTTCTTCTTCCCGATGATAGTCTTCCTACTGGCACCGATGCCGATCTTCTCGTTGCTGCCAAGTCTCCCAAGGACTTCTATGAGTTATCACAACACCAGATCGGGGAGGCCTTCCCGAGTTAGTTCCCTCTTAGATCAAGCCTTTTCCTTTGGCATCGGTAGCAGTAATATGATGCTGACGATCTACCGATGCACTTCATTCAGCTGCTTCCGACGTCAAGACCTTGGTCTTTCCCTTAGCATCTAACATATTTGTGGGGAAAGGATGTTGATCGATCTTCATCGGCTTCTGAGCTTTGGGACTAACAAACTTGATTCTCCAAAATTCTATAGCCGATTGCAGCTGTTGCCTAAAAACCTTGCACTCATTGGTGCTATGAGAAGTTGCGTTATGCCACTTGCAATACTTCATCTTCTTCAATTCCTCAGCCGATGGAATCACATGATTGGGTGACAACTTGATCTGGCCTTCCTGCAGTAGAAAATCAAATATCCTATTGGCTTTGGTAACATCAAATGCGAACTTGTCTGGCTCTTTATGTCCAAAAGGGCAAGACATCGGCTTCTTATTTTTCACCCACTCTGCCAAGCCGATGACTGGCTCTTCATCAGAATCCGAGCTTGCTGCTTCATCGACAAATGACACCTTTTTATTCCAAGCTCTCTTGGGTTCAAAAGGTTTAATATCTTGGTCAGAAATCCTCTGCACCATGTGACTCAAACTTTCAAACTCTTGAGAAGCGTACTTGTCTCTGATATGTGGCAACAAACCCTAAAAAGCCAAATCGGCTAGCTGCCGATCGTCCAGAACCAGACTATAGCACTTGTTCTTAACTTCTCGCAACCTTTGCACAAAGCTTTCAACCGATTCATCATTGTGTTGTTTCAATCTGACCAAATCGGTGATCTTCTTCTCATGGACTCCAGAAAAGAAGTACTTGTGGAACTGCTTCTCCAGATTGGCCCAAGTAATCACTGAATTAGGAGGCAACAATATAAACCAAGTGAACGCCGATCCAGACAACGATGATAAGAACAACCGAACCCTTAACTCATCTCTGTTCGCAGCTTCCCCACATTGAATGATGAACCTATTGACATGCTCCATGGTCGATGTGTCATCCTACCCAGAAAACTTTGTGAAATCTGGTACCTTGTACTGATTTGGAACTGGAATTAAATCATATGTAGGAGGATACGGTGTTCGATAAGAGTAAGTGTTGACTTTGGGTTTTATCCCAAATTGGTCCCTCATTACTTCAGCAATCTTATCGGCCCAATAAGCATCGGCATCTTGCTGATGGGGTGGTTGTGGATCTGGCACCTGCTGATACACTTCCACGTGTCGCGAGGCGCACGATCTGCATGGAACATGGGGTTGATCGTCTGACCACCAAACTATTGACCAAGATTCATCGGCTGGATGGCCAACCCTTGATTCTGGAATCCAGGCTGGACCTGGCTTTGTTGAAACCCTAGAGCCTGATGATTTTGTTGAGGCATCTGTGGAAAAACTGGCTGCCCTATCCATCCATTGTTGGCATTCATCGGCATGAACCCTACCGATGGCTGAAGATTATCCATCATCATTGAATTGACATACCCTGGCTGAGTCATAAACCTCTGTTGCGTCGGCATTGAATCTGCCGATGTGTTAGGCATCTGGAACGTTGGAGCTTGAGAATTCCCAATGTAAGGTCTCGTAGTAGTAGTTGTATTATACTGGGGACTCTGATTCATTGGTAGATTTGGAGGTGCCAATGCCATAGGAGCCTTTCCTGTCATATCAGCCACTTGAGATGTTCTATGCGTCTTCAACATCATCTCCGGGGGCATACCATAACCCCACCAGTTGGGAGGGACAGACCCCGACATTGCCGATGCCAATAGATCTGTGGCAAGCTTGATTTGCTCATCTAAAGTTGATGGATTGGTTGTCATCGGTGTAGATTGCACATTAGTGAGTCCTAGTGTGCTTGGAGGAGTAGTAGTTTCTGTACCCGCAGCAGCCATAGTAGCCGATGGAGCTGTGACAACTGGTGATCCTGGCTGATGATAGATAGGGCCCACATAATTCGGTGGCAATTGTCCTTCCTTAAAAGTTCTAGCCACAGCGTTGAAAACCATGTTGGACAGCACACCAGCTTGGTTGATCAAGGCACGGTTGATAGCATTGTCGACCATGTCTTGGAGTTTACCAGGATTAGTTTCAAAAGTGACCTGCCGAGGCACCGGCAGTGCTTCCTTCTAGATTACTTCGCCGCTCCTGTTGATACTGAAGGACTTCAAACATTGCTGTTTGTAGTCCTCCATAGCTTTTGCAATAGCTTGCTTCTGCTCATCTCTGAGATTGGCTTCCGTCACAGGGATGACGTTCTCGGGGTCGAAATCAGTATTTGACATGTTGATCTTGATCTTGAACTTGTCCCACTGGGCATGCCAAAAGATGTGTTGGTGCAAAAGCAGATCTGCAAACACAAAGGGCTAATACCTGATTCAAACGTTAAGGCGTGCTAGCCGATTTGACCTTACTATCGGCAAAGGTGATAACTCGAACACTTTGGTCCCGACAATAGCGATGGCCCGATGTCACGGCCAAGAGGTATTCACGCGGAACTCGAGAATACACCGAGCTAAAGTCGACGAATTCCTAAGAACTCGTAGTAAAAAGGAAAATATGACGAAGTCGTCGAAAAAAGTAGATGCTGGAATATGAGTAAAAACTTGTGTTTTTATTGATTGATCGATTCTCATTACAAGGCCCTAGGGTCTACATTTATATCCTGCTCAAAGAGCTACAATCAGACACGACTAGGACTCAAATTCCAAATTAAATAGAATCCGAATACAAAACGAATTTAAATAACTAAGGAAAACATGGAACTACCCCCTTGTAACCAACCGGGACATCACCACAGATCAATCGGCAATCTCCACGCTTTCCTTTAGAGTCATCGGCAGACTTCGTATTATGGCCATCGGCGAACACTGATATTGATCATCGGTAAGAACACGTCACCACCCCTGGACTTAGTCACATTCAATAGTCTCTTCATCGGCAACTATCCTCATCGGCAACTCTTCTGCAGACTAGTTACCATTGCTCCACATGCCGATCTATACTTTACTAGTCCCTAGGTACGTGTCCAAAAATAGTGTCAACAGGTGATAACAATGGTGAAAGTCTAATTCTACTTTTGCTCTTTTAAGGAGATACATACCTTTCTTGCTCTTTTGAATCTTTTGGGGAGAACGAGATGCTCTATATTTTAGTTTTCTTTCCTCTCAGGTGGGTATCTTGTACCCCTAATTATACTATCAGACACTTGTCAATTTTTACCTCTCGTCTCACTCTTTCTTTTCTTTCGAGGTTCCGGGCACATGCCCCTTTTTGTTTCCTCGTATTTTGTTTTCTCTTTTTTTCGAGCACTCATCTCCTAAAATAATATAGCAAGTGGCAGTAACCAAGATAACTTGAGTATTTATTTCATAGGGGAAAACATAAATGTTTTTGGCTATTCTATCCCGGATTAGGAGTAGAATACTTTTGGGTGGTTGTGGAGATGGTAATAAGTGGATATATGTGGATGCATACTTTCGGAGTAGAAGCAACATGTGTGAGTGAACGTGCAAGTGAATCATGATTTAACCACATGACAAGCTCCTAAGGGTCTACATAGCTTGACCACACTTAATGCTCATAAGCAGTAAAAAGTAAAAGTGTGGCTCAAAGTCTAGCAAGCATGTATATATGGCTGTGGTAGGTATTTAAACTCTCATCATACAGAAACTCATTGTTGACATTTGGGAACGCAATAAGGAATTGATCCGCAAGCGCACGGATATCGGTGAGCACTTCACCCGGGATGTTATCCAGAGTATCGTATTTATATTTTTACCACTAGGAGAAAGAGTGCATCTGACTAACTCGGTATATTACTACTAACCTTTAGGCTACAAGTCGATGTGAGTGATATATAGAGAAGACTACAACCATAATCTCTTTCTAACCTTGGTAAGGATAATCTACTGTTCTGTTGGGGAGGCTCACAGAATCTAGACACCAAAGAGGATGTTCCACCCCCACCTATAAACCCTATCGATCCTACTAACGGGATATGGGCTGCAAAGTTAACTCAGAAATGTCACGTTCCTCGCTACTACCACAGTCCAGCTGGTCAGGGGATATCTATGAGTATCCTAGCCCAAACACCATGTTTACGCTAGCGATGATTACTCTAAACTCTACACGAAGAGATTAAAGTAAACTCATAAACCAAAGAACAGTAAAACAATAACTTACTAGTATTTAGAAGTCGAAATACAGAAGAATCCTAGGAGCAAGCTTCGTGTTAGGAGAACTTGATCTCGCAGGTACAACCTCGGAGTAGACACCGACACGCCGGGCTTCCTCTGATCTACACCTCCACTTTATCTCTCTCAATCTAGTAGATCTAGTCTACTCTCACATTAGATGCTAAGCCCTAAGTCTATTTAGAGGAAAGGTTATCCTTCGAGGGCACCTCTCAACTCTATGATGAACTCGTTCTCCTCCAGGGGCCAGGGGGTCTGCTTATATAGTCCCCACAGGTGAACGTAGGCCGTCGGATCAAACCGACATTGATTGAACGGTTATCCTTGATCCTGTAGGTCGGTGGAGCACGATCTGAGAGATTGGCTCCGATTGGTGGAACAACCAGGGCGGGCACCCTAGGGAGGAGGCCCTGGCCCGATCGCCTTCCCGTTCGTTCCCGTGGCTTCTGGAGTCTTCTTGATGTTAGAAAATTGCACGGTGCGTTAATATCTCTATGTAATCCCAACATGTGGGCGTTTCTTCCTTATTTTCTGATAACCCCCTGCAGAAACAGATAAACCACAAAACTTGTGGAATTCTATCAGATCAAACCCTAATTCTAGGTGTTGTTTGTATATTGGTCCTTTCCCTTGTTTATTTGATAATTAAAATTGATACTTAAGAACCGTCAACAAATACCCCCATACTTAGGCTTTTACTCGTCCTCGAGAAAAGGATGGTTAAGAAAAAAAATCTGGGGTTAAAACATTGTTGGTGCAAAAGCTAATCTGCAAACACAAAGGGCTAATACCCGGTTCAAACGTTAAGGCGTGCCAGCCGATTTGACCTTACTATCGGCAAAGGTGATAACTCGAACACTTTGGTCCCGACAACAGCGTTGCGCCCGGATGTCACGGCCAAGAGGTATTCACGCGGAACTTGAGAACACGCCGAGCTTAAGCCGACGAATTCCTAAGAACTCGTAATGAAAAGGAAAAAGTATGACGAAGTCGTCGAAAAAGTAGATGCTGGAATATGAGTAAAAACTTGTGTTTGATTGATTGATAGATATCTTCATTACAAGGCCCTAGGGTCTATATTTATACCCTGCTCAAAGAGCTACAACCAGGCATGACTAGAACTCGAATTCCAAATTACACAGAATCCGTATACAAAATGATTTAAATAACTAGGGAAAACACAAAACTATCCTTCCGTGACAAACTGGAACACCTCCACAAACCGATCGGCAGCCTCCAGGTTCTCCCTCCATATCATCGGCATACTCCCTTGTCATCGGCAGACTCCCTTGTCGTAGCCATCGGTACAGACACATTATCACCCATGGGCTTAATCGCACTCGACCCCTCCTCCATCGGCAACCATCCTCATCAGCAACTCATCCTACAGATTAAACACCACCGTCTTCTCTTGTCGGCCTATACTTTACCAAACATGGACACGTGCCCAAAAATGGCGTCAACACATGCCCCCCAATTTCGGAGTATGAAATCATTAATGCTCCGAAATTCTCTACAACAATGATGCCCCGTTTCCGCAATTAATGCCTCTAATCTGGTAACCGACAGCCTTAATCTGAACAACTCTGATCTGATTCTCCCGCAGATCCCTCGAAATCTTCAACTCCTCAAACGGGCATTTCCATTTTAGTTGCTGTTGGTGCAAAAGTTAATCTGCAAACACAAAGGGCTAATACCCGATTCAAACGTTAAGGCGTGCCAGCCGATTTGACCTTACTATCGGCAAGGGTGGTAACTCGAATACTTTAGTCCTGACAACAGCGATGCTTCCGGATGTCACGGCTAAGAGGTACTCACGCGGAACTTGGGAACGCGCCGAGCTTAAGTCGACGAATTCCTAAGAACTCGTAATGAAAAGGAAAAAGTATGACGAAGTCGTGGAAAAGTAGATGCTGGAATATGAGTAAAAACGTGTGTTTGATTGATTGATAGATGTCTCATTACAAGGCCCTAGGGTTTATATTTATACCCTGCTCAAAGAGCTACATCCTGACACGACTAGAACTCGAATTCCAAATTACACAGAATCCGTATACAAAACGATTTAAATAACTAAGGAAAACATAAAACTATTCCGCCGTGACAAACTGGAACACCTCCACAAGCCAATCGGCAGACTCCCTTGCCGTAGTCATCGGCAGACTTCCTTGTTGTAGTCATCCGCAGACTTCCCTGTCGTAGCCATCGGCACAGACACATCACCACTTATGGACTCAGTCACGTTCAACCCCTTCTCCATCGGCAACCATCCTCATCGGCAACTCATCCTGCAGATTAAACACCGTCGTCTTATCTTGCCAGCCTATACTTCACGAAACATGGACACGTGCCCAAAAACAGGGTCAACACATGCCCCCCAATTTCGTAGTATGAAATCATTAATGCTCCGAAATTCTCTGCAGTAATGATGCCCTTTTCCGCAATTAATGCTCCTAATTTGGTAACCGACAACCTTAATCTGAACAACTCTGATCCTATTCTTTTGCAGATTCCTCGAAACCCTCAACTTTCCAAACGGGCATCTCCATTTTAGTCGCACATCGGCAATATTGCCGTTACAAAGACTTGCCGATGGACTGACCAGGATGTTCGTACCTTATCTTCTCAAACGGCTATCTTCACTTTATTCGCTCATCGGCAATATGACCGTTACAAATACTCTGCCGATGGACCGACCAGGAGATCCCGCACAGTAAAATATCTCTGGATAATGACCGCTTCCTGTCAAATCACCTGCACAATCCCTTGATTACCGTGCGAACAGTTACCATATCTACTCGAGCACCCTCGGATTTCACGGATGCGGCAAAGAGATAAGTCAGATTTGCCCTTGCCCGTTTTGTCCTATAAATAGTTCCTTCTTGGGTACTCCTTCCCCATCACATCATTCCACAACTCCAACTTTACTTTCCCGGCGGCGGAGCTATACAAAAGCTCCAAGATCCCCGACGAAGCCCCTTCTTCGCCAACTCCGAAGCTCTCAAGCACCTCCTCCATGGTAAAATGGCCGTCAACTTCATCATCCCCGAGGTCAGTCCTTCGCACCGTCTCTGGTACTTTTCCTCGCACCCCTGTTCATTCGCGATCCATTTTACTGAACATTTTCTCTCCCCTTTTTTCTGTGTTTTTCTTTTCCACCTCCAAAACCATTAGGAATCGGCTAACAAAATTGTCATCCCCACTAATCGACCACACCTCCAATGCCTTGGCCCACTAGGGGATCCAGATCCAACCAACCTTATAAACGTAGAAACCAACAGGATCCCTTTTAGAGCAGAGAATTTTTCTTTGGATCTGTGGAAGGATACTTTTCGTTCCTGGCCCAGCCCCACCGTGGGGTTTAAGGACTGGTTTTTGAGGGTCAGCAACTCCAATGAAATCCAGTGGGGCGGGAGAAAGCTAGACCAATGCATTAGGCTGTCCATTGCCGATATGCATAAGAATGAGTCACTGTTGATAGCTGCATCCTATTTCTGGTCAGACACCCTTAATGCCTTTGTCTTCGGCCATGGCCCTGCTTCCCCTACACTTGCTGATGTAGCTATGCTCACTGGCCTGGATGTTTCTTCTGCCGATAGCACCCACTTTTTTGATACCAAACCCAGTGCTAAGGTAGAAACTCGCTCCATCGGCGGCTGGTCAGGGTATATCCAAAAATACCGCAAAACAGGCCCTGTTGTCATAAAGGAGCAGACCTGCTTTCTGAACATGTGGCTAGATAAATTCGTGTTTTGTGGTCGATCGGCAGGACCAACTTCTGTTTATCTAGCAGCAGCAGAAAATCTGCCAATGGTGGCCGATTTCCCCTTGGCCGATACCTGCTTGGAGCAGCCTATCACCTCCTCCACCAAGTAACTAAGAAGCTCTTGCTTGGCCAGTCTATCGGCAACTTGGGAGGCCCCTGGTGGTTTATCAATATGTGGCTTAATCTGCATCTGCACAAGCGCCTCGAATTTAACCTGTTCACACAGCGTTTCCCAAGGGACATAGCTGAAAACCATGTGTTGAGTGAAGAGAAATCGGCAACACGTGCTCCCTTAAACTTCGGTGAAGCTGTCATAGTCCTGCCTGGTTCAGGGGGTAATCCAGATCAGGTCAGCCGATTCTTCCAAACTTTAAATGAGGGTTTGGCCAGAGATGAGCGAGCATGGTTGGCCTACGATGACCCAGACAGTATGCTTCCCCTGGTTTTCAACCCATTCAATGAAGCTCTTGACAAGGACAACGAAGTGATGATGGCAATGGTGACTCCCAGAGCCATACCAGTGAATTTCTTTGGTAGTGGGAAAACCTCCCCCCAGACTTATGAATTTTACAACCCATCGGCACTAGCCCGTCAGTTAGCTTTCGGCCAGCTGCCGATTGCACTTTGTTATGCCGATGTGATAAAGCCCAGGGAAACCATCACCAGTCTTCTTGAATGGATTCGAGTAGCCCAACTGCCATCGAGTGCCGATACAGATGTAGATTTATCGAAGTGGGTTCCAGCCGCCTTCATCACTCAAGCGTACAAGCAGTGGTGGGCAGAATGGAAGGAGCATCTGTTCTGCAAATCGGCCCTCACGTACCGCGGTATGATTGACCCTGAGTACGAAGTTCCCAATGATGCTGTAAGTGTCTTCAAACTGATATTTCAATTCTCTCAATTTGGTTTCCATCGATGATTTACTTTTGTACTATTTTGCAGGTTGATGATACCCCTCCATCGGTCAGCAAAAGTGGCAAGCCAATTGATCTATTTGCATCAGGCCCAATCTCTTCAATCGGCCACAACGCCCCTACCCTGGCTGCCATCGTGCATCGAGGTATACGCCTCAGGAAAGTTACCACTAGGAGAACACAAACTCCACCATCGGTAGCTGCTTCTACTCTAGCATAGGCTTTTAAGGTAGCTGTTAACCCTCTTCATTTATACCAATCTTACCTTCATATCGGCTATATTTGTATTCACAAATTCCTCTTTGTTGTTACAGCAAACCAGTGCATCGGCAAAAACCAAGAGCCAAGGTGCCGATGTCCCCCAGTCCAGCCGGCAGAAGAGAAAGGGTGCCAAAAGTACCAGGGCAGAAACAAAGCGCCAGAAAGTGGCAACTCCTCCTCCTCCGGTATCTCCCATTCCGGTGGAATCTTCTCCTTCTCCTCTAGACGTAGAGACTCAGCAAGCACCATCTCCCCCTCAACCACAAGAAACACCAGAAGCAGATGAACCCCAGCAAGAAGAACCCCAAGTAGAAGCACCCCAGCCAGAAGGCACGTCAGCCGATATAGGTGAGCAAACTACCGACCCGGTAGGTTCAATCATATCATCGGTAGTTCCCTCAATCCAGACAAGCATCGTCCCTTCTGTTGATGCAAAACTGATCTGCAAACACAAAGGGCTAATACCCGATTCAAACGTTAAGGCGTGCCAGCCGATTTGACCTTGCTATCGGCAAAGGTGATAACTCGAATACTTTAGTCCTCACAACAGCGATGCGCCCGGATGTCACGGCTAAGAGGTACTCACGCGGAACTTGAGAACACGCCGAGCTTAAATCGACGAATTCCTAAGAACTCGTAATAAAAAGAAAAAAGTATGACGAAGTCGTCGAAAAGTAGATGCTGGAATATGAGTAAAAACGTGTGTTTGATTGATTTCTTGATTGATTATTACAAGGTCCTAGGGTTTATATTTATACCCTGCTCAAAGAGCTACAACCAGACACGATTAGAATTCGAATTCCAAATTACACGGAATCCGTATACAAAACGATGCAAATAACTAAGGAAATAATAAAACTATCCTTCGTGACAAACCGAAACTCCTCCACATGACAACTGGCAGCTTCCGGACTCCTCCTTCGCATCATCGGCAATCCCCTTGCCATAGTCATCGGCAGACCTTTTTATCCAGCCATCGGCACCATATTACTGCCTGTGGACTTAGTCACATTCAACCTCTCCCTCATCGGCAACCATCCTCATCAGCAACCCGCATCGTACTGCCACCCTATCCTGCCATCCTAGACACGTGCCCAAAAATGGTGTCAACACATGCCCCCCAGTTTCGGAGTATAAAACTATTAATGCTCCGAAATTCTCTGCAGTAATGATGCCTTCTCCACAATTAATGCTCCTAATCTGGTAACCGACAACCTCAATCTGGACAACTCTGATCCTAATCCTCCGCAGATTCCTCAAAATCCCCAACTTCCTAAACGGGCATCTTTCTTGGTCGTACATCGGCAACAATACCGTTACAAAGATCTGCCGATGCTCTGACCAGGATATTCGCAAAAACGGTTACCTCCCCTCTATCTGCCCATCGGCAAGATGACCGTTATAGAATATCGCCGATGGACCGACTAGGAGATCCCGCACAGTAAAATATCTTTAGATAATGACCGCTTCCCGTCAAATCACCTGCACAATCCCTGGATTACCGTGCGAACAGTTACCAAATCCACCTGAGTACCCTCGGGCTTCTCGGATGCGGCAAAGAGATAAGTCGGATTTGCCCTTGCCCATCTTGTGCTATAAATAGTTCCTTCTTGGGTACTCCTCCCCCATTACACCATTCTACTATCCAACTTTGCTTTTCCAGCGGCGGCGCCATTTACAACCTTCAAGATCTCCGACAAGCACTCCTCTTCATCAACTCCGGTGCCCTCCAACGTCCTCTTCACGACAAGATGGCCATTGGCTTCGTCGTCCCTGAGGTCAGACTTCCATCTCATCTTCTATGTATATTCCTATTCATCCGCGATTCATCTTACTGAATATTCCCCTTTTCCTTTTTCTTTGTATTTTTATTCCCCAAAATCACTAGGAGTTGTCCAATAAAATTGTCATCCCCACCGATCAACCACACCTTCAATGTCTCGGTCCTCTAGGGGATTCAGATCCAACCAATCTTATCAACGCAGAAACCAATAGAATCCCCTTTAGGGCTGAAAACTTTTCTGTAGATCTATGGAAAGACACTTTTCGTTCTTGGCCTAGCCCTACTGTAGGGTGGAAAGACTGGTTCTTAAGGGTCAGCAATTCTTATGAAGTCCAGTGGGGTGAGAGGAAGCTAGCTCAATGCATTAGGCTATCCATTGCCGATATGCACAGGAACGAGTCACTGCTGATAGCTGCATCCTACTTTTGGTCAGACACTCTCAATGCTTTTGTTTTTGGCCACGGCCCTGCTTCTCCTACCCTTGCCGATGTAGCCATGCTCACTGAGCTAGATATATCTTCTGCCGATAGCACCCACTTTTTTGATACTGCCCCCAGTGCCAAAGTGGAGACTCGCGCTATCGGCGGTTAGTCAGGGTACATCCAGAAGTACCGCGGGAGAGGGCCTGTCACCATAAAGGAGCAAACCACCTTTCTGAACATGTGGCTGGAAAAGTTTGTATTCTGTGGTCGATCGGCAGGACCAACTTCTGTCTATCTATCGGCAGCAGAAAGACTAGCTAGCGGTGGCCAATTTCCTCTCGGCCGATATTTGCTCAGCGCTGTTTACCACCTTCTTCATCAGGTAGCCCATAAACTCCTGCTTGGCCAATCCATCGGCAACTTGGGAGGCCCCTGGTGGTTTATTAATATGTGGCTCAATCTGCACCTGCATAAGCACCTTGATTTCAACTTGTTCTCACAGCACTTCCCAAGAGATATAGCCGAAAATCATGTGTTGGGTGAAGAGGAATCGGCAACGCGTGCCCCCTTGAACTTTGGCGAAGCCGTTATAGTCTTACCCGGTTCAGGGAACAATCCGGATCAGATCGGCCGATTCTTCGAGACTCTGTATGAGGGATTGGCCAGAGATGAACGACCATGGTTGGCCTATGATGACCCAGACAGCATGCTCCCTCTAACGTTCAATCCATTTGATGAAGCTCTTGACAGGGATAATGAGGTGATGATGGCAATTGTGACTCCCAGAGCCATACCAGTGAATTTCTTCGGTAGCACAAAAACCTCTCCCCAAACCTATGAATTTTACAATCCATCGGCATTAGCTCGCCAGCTAGCTTTCGGCCAGTTGCCGATTGCACTTCCTTATGCCGATGTGATAAAGCCCAGAGAACCCATCACCAACCTTCTCGAGTGGACTCGAGTAACCCAGCTACCACCAAATGCTGATACAGATGTAGATCTGTCAGAATGGGTTCCAGCTGCCTTTATCACTCAGGCATACAAGCTATGGTGGGCAGAATGGAAAGAGAATCTATTCTGCAGATCGGCCCTCTCATACCGCGGCTTGATCGACCCCGAATACGAAGTCCCTGATGACACTGTAAGTATTTTAAACCGATGTCTCATTTTCCAATACTATTTCCATCGGTAACTTATCCCTGTATTCCTTTTGCAGGTTGACAACACCCCCCCATCGGTTAGCAGGAGTGGCAAGCCGATCGACTTGTTCCCATCAGGCCCGATCTCCTCAATCGGCCACAATGCTCCCACTCTGGCTTCCATCGTGCATCGGGGTGCGCGCCTCAAGAAAGTTACCACCAGGAAAACTCAGACATCGCCAACGGTAGCTGCTTCCACTCTAGCGCAAGCTTTCAAGGCAATTTGCCAAACCCTTTTCATTTATGCTGACTATCTTTGTATCGGCTATCTGTGCTCATAAACTCCTTTTTGTTGTTGCAGCAAACTGGTGCATCGGCAAAAGCCAAACGCCAAGGTACCGATGCCCCCCAGTCTAGCCAGCCAAAGAGGAAGGGCACCCAAGGTGCTAAGGCTGGAACAAAGCGCCAGAAAGTGGCAACTCCCCCTCCTCCTCCGGTGTCTCCAATCCCGGTGGAATCTTCCCCTTCTTCTCCAGAAGTCCAGACACAGCAAGCACCATCTCCCCAACCAATGCAGGAAGCACCACAGATGGAAGAACCCCAGCAGGAAGAACCTCAAACAGAAGGTACATCAGCTGACGTGGGTGAACAAACAACTGGCCCGGCAGGTCCAGTTATATCATCGGCGGTTTCCCCGATTCAGACAACTGTTGTTCCTCCTCCGGGTAACATATTTCAACAATACTTCCGCCGATAAACTTATTCTCATTTAGTCTCATAACCCTTCCTGTCTTCTTTCAGTCGATATCGTTCCATCGGCAACATTTGCCGATCAACCTGTAGCTCCATCGGTATCTTTGAGTCAAAGGCAAGAAATTGCCTTGAAACAAGTAAGTCATCCAATTTTTCCACCAGTATCGTCTGCCGAAGCTTTGACCATAAAAATGACTTATTTCATTCTCATTTTCAGGAACAAGATTCTCCCGATAGCTTATTCTCCTTCGCCATTGATATCTTCGAAGAAGAAGGTGAGGAAGCAAGCTCCTCTCGGGCAATTGGGACTGTATCGGCAGAAACTAGGGCTAAGCTGGAGGAGCTATCGGCCATACTTCATCAAGACACAACTCAACTGGTCAACGATTCTGAGCCAGCCAAGGCCCTGTTCAAAACCCTTAGAGGCCAAATTCCTGCCGATGCTGAAGAAACCCTCTTCCATGCTGCACACCTAGAAAGCCGCCAGCTACAGTACCAGAGAGCCACTCGACGCCTTGCCGATAGAGCCGCTCAAATCCAGCTTTCTGAGGAGATGATGAAAGAAAAACTCTTAGCCGACGAGAAACATAAGAACATCGGCACCTTAAAGTCCTCAGGTGATGCACTGAAGCAGAAAGTATCTGATCTATCGGCAAAAAGAGAAGCTCTACTGGCCGAACTCAAGCAAGTAGAGGATGCTCTGTCCCAAGCCCAGCAAGAAGAGAGTCAACTGCCGGAGACCATCAAGCACCTTGAACAAGAACGAAACGTCCACGGTCGCAAAGCGCTGCAGTTGAAGAGGAAGCTGAAGCCGATAGAAGGTTCTGCCGATGATGATATCAAAGAGATAGAGACAGCCAATCAGATCCGGCTGCGCGCCATATCGGCAATCCAAGCGCTGCTGAACATCTGAAGCTTTCATCGGCAACACACCTTTGTTATCCCGCTTTTAGCTTTTAGTCTAGCCGATAAGACTGTTATCAGCATCTTTTGAAACATTAAGTCTGCCCCCAAACATTTAAATCCAGCCGATAGGAGTGTTATCGGCACTTAAACTTTTATGCATCGACCCATATGCTGGGGTAGTACTTCTTTAAATATTTGCCATTTAATGCTCTGGGAAATTCAACTCCTTCGAGAGTTTCTAGAATATAGGCATTACCAGGAGCCGAGTGTCTTATCCGATAAGGACCTTCCCAATTAGGAGACCACTTCCCAAACTTCGAACTTTTAGTCCCGACTGGCAAAATCAACTTCCATACCAAATCCCCATCGGCAAACTCCTTAGCCTTTACTTTCTTATCATACCATCTAGCAACTCTCTTCTTATTTTCTTCTATACTCATTAAAGCCTTTAACCGATGCCCTGCTAAATCATCTAACTCATCGGTCATCAAAGTGGCATAATCATCGGCAGCCAATTGATCTTGAAAAGATAATCGCCTGGATCCAGCCTTAATCTCCCAAGGCAACACTGCATCATGTCCATACACCAATTGATAGGGTGACACCTTGGTTGATCCATGACAAGCCATCCGATAAGACCATAGTGCTTCATTTAACAATGTATGCCACCGCCTAGGATTTTCTTCAATCTTTCGTTTAATAAGCTTGATAATTCCTTTGTTAGACGCTTCGGCCTGCCCATTGGCTTGAGCATAGTAAGGAGAAGAATTCAACACTTTAATTCCCATACCGATTGCGAATTCATCGAACTCCCCCGACGTGAACATGGTGCCCTGATCGGTAGTAATCGTTTGGGGAATCCCAAATCGGTAAATAATATGCTCCTTCACAAAATCAATCATATTGGCCGATGTGACTTTCTTCAAAGGAATAGCTTCGACCCACTTGGTGAAATAGTCAGTGGCAACTAGAATGAATTTATGCCCTTTGCTAGATGGTGGATAAATCTGGCCGATCAGATCGATGGCCCATCCCCGGAACGGCCAAGGTTTTATTATAGGATTCATAGCCGATGCGGGTGCTCTCTGGATATTACCGAACTTTTGACAACCTTGACATCCCTTGAAATATTTAAAACAATCTTCAAGTATGGTTGGCCAAAAATATCCATTCCTTCGAATCATCCACTTCATCTTAAAAGCTGACTGATGCGCTCCACACACTCCTTCATGGATTTCCCCCATCAAACTTTTGGCTTCATCATCACCCAAGCATCGGAGAAGAATTCCGTCGATAGTTCGATAATACAATTCATTTTCAAGGAGCACATACTTGGTTGCCTGAAATCGAACCCGTCTTTCAACTTTTTTGGATGGATCTTTTAGATAATCAACAATTTCTTTCCTCCAATCACCGGCACCGACTGCCGATGTCGCATTAATCATTGGCTGATATCCCGAGGCATGCTCAGCTAACCGATTAGCGTCTTCATTATACTGATGGTTGAGCCGGCCCTTCTGCCTGTGTTTCCTCCTATTGCCGTGGCGCCCTTCCTGTCTTATGGTTAGGATAAGGGGGATCACAAGTGGTCTTACCCCCTCTCGTGGTCACCGCATTTACATTTTCCACTGAATCAGGAGAAACAATAGCTTTAGCGGCAGACGCAAGCTGAGCTACTTTTAACTCGATCTTCTTATTAAAAGCTAGCTGATCTCTAACAGAAAGGGTCAGGCCATCAAGCTTTGCGTTTATGTTGACAAACATTTGATCATTTTCAGAAAGCTTTTTAACAAGATTTTCATTGATTTTGGCCTGACCTAGCACAAGATCTTTCAGCGAAGGCTGGGAGGAGTTAAAAATGGAGTAATTACCTTGGGGGCGGTTCTGGTTGTTCCACCCATTACCTTGCTGTTGTTGGCGGAACCCGTTGTTGATGAACGATGCGTCCTCCAGGGTTCCAGGGCAATTGATCCCCATGTGGCCAACATTCCCACATTCCTCACACGTCATGCGTGAGTCGATGGCTTGGACAGTGCCGATGGTCGGATCAGTGGCCTGACCGTCCAATCTCTTCATTAGTAGGTCTATTTTGGCGGCAAGAAAATCCATCTCCTTCACAGTATGCATGCCTTTTTGTGTTTAGGGCCCTCTCCCCAACTCTGGTTGGCTACCATCTTGTCAATTAATGCCGTAGCATTCTCGATGGTCAGGGAGAGGAACGCGCCTCCAGCAGCTGCATTGATGTGCCCCTTAGACATGGGTGTGAGCCCCTCATAGAAATTCTGAAGCACGAGGCAATCTTCCATCCCGTGGTGGGGGCAGGCCCGGATGTACTCCTAGAGCCTTTCCCAAGCCTCAGGAATGGATTCGAGTGATGTCTGCTGGAAGTTTGATATCTTTCCCCTCAGAGCATTTGTTTTGCTCATGGGGAAAAATTTCGCGAGGAACGCCATGGAACATTTGTCCCACATGTTGACAGCTTCCTTGCTCTGGTAGAACCATTGCTTCGCCTTCCCCGAGAGGGAGAAGGGAAACAAGCGGAGCTTGACGCTTTCAGGTGCGACATCCTTGATGATGATGGTTTCGCACAGCTCAAGGAAGTTCTGTAGATGCGCATTTGTGTCCTCACTTGGCAAACAATAGAACTGGTTTGCCTGCACCATCGTGAGTAGGCCATTGCGAAGCTCGAAGTTTCCATTCCCAGTGTGGACTGCGGGCCCAACGGGCACGTTGGCAATAGCGGGGGTGGAATAGTCACGGAGTGACCTGGCCATGGTGGTTCAAACGGATGGTGCGGGGGTGATTGGTTCGACTATCGGCGGCGTGGCAGAGGAAGAAACGACATGAGTCCTTTTCTTCTTTAGGAGTGCCACTGGATTGCTGTTGAAGTTTGTCGACAAGTTGAAACCACTCATACACTATCCTGTTTTCATTCCAATAAAAAGAGGAAGAAAACATCAAAGATTATCCTGCTTAAACTATGGCTACCAATGCTTATTTTATAATCAATGCTAAATGCCAAAGCTAGATGTTTGCATTGTTCTTTGCCCTCCCCGGCAACGGCGCCAGAAATGCTTGTTGGCATTTCTTAGCGTCACTACTAAAGATAGACTATAAATCCATCATTAGCAATGGCACCAGAAATGTCGGGTGTTGGTATACCATAACTATCGTTACGTCAGAGCGATAACCCAAGGCCTTTAAGGGCGCTGGCCTTAGCAGTGCAGTCTGGTAACAATAATTAGGAATGCCAGATTGGCCATCCTAACCATCCTTACTTACGATATGCAAAGCTGTAGCACGGTGCCAGATAAATGCACAGAGTTTACAATCTTAAGTAACGGTACTTAGGTACGCCAATTAATAGTTCATGAATATAAAGAATAAAACTGCAAGCGAACAAAACTATCATTGTAGCATTTCAACCTGTGAGTATTCAAGGTTATCGTATTTAATCATGTAGGAGGGCGTAACAAATGCATCTAGCTTGGTTTGTAGCATGATCACTTATTGTGATGCATAGGTAGACATAGTCTAATCAGGGGTCACGGCATGCTCTTAAAATATGGATAGCGGACACAATCATCGGGGCAACCTCAAGGAATAAAGAGAAAATAAGGAAATAAAAGAAATAAAGAACAACTACTTGAGCCAGCATTGATCTTATATAACTATGCAAAGAATTGTTAGTAGAACATCTAATCAATATAACTAGAGTTAGAACTAAGTCTAAGGCTCTTGTGAGATCCCCACAGTTGGACATACAGCCGATAGGGACTTTAAAGAACTCCTACCGGAATACCTGATCGTGGGGGAATACGAGGGATGACAGGGCTGTCACAACCCTACCACCTACCCCTCTACCCGAAAGATACCCGCGCATCTGCTGATCTCCACATACCCGAGCACCTCGCCCGTGTAATTGGAAACGCCTCCTAGCCTCCCGGGACCCCAACCCTTCGGATTGACAGGCTCGGCTAAGAGTGGCCATCATAGCCCAACGAACCGTTACCCCAATCTTAATCCTTTGTCTATTCATACTAATTAGATGAATGATGAAGAACAAGGATGAACACATCAAAAAAATAGCACAAGAACTAAGAACTAGTTCATATACTATGAACAAGATATGAACACAACTATACTCTAATTCAATTGCATAATCATATAAATAAGATAAGAACATGCTCATGGCAGAGAACTGAATTGTATTCATACCAAGAAGCTCTAAGATCCCCTAAGGAGACAAGCTCTCCTTGCTAGCTTTGCCTTGCTCTACTACTAAATCTAAACTAAAGAACAAGTGTAGAAATGTGAGGTGTATTGCTCCAAATGATGGTGTGTGTTGAATGGTGTGGAGCCGTCTATTTATAGCCCAACAAGGATGGTTCATGGCGATCTAAATTTGGTAGGAGGTGAAACCGTCCTATGCATGCCACCATGCAACCGCCTGAAAAAGCTGGGACCGAGTTGCCACCTCGGGGGTGCGCCCGCACCAGGGTGCAGCCGCACCACTGGTGGGCCCCCCTAGCCACCGCCTTCGCGTGGTCGGTTCGTCTCTGGGCCCTAATCCTTCCCATGGTTACGGATGGATCTAGTTCGGTGTTTTGGTGGGCTTTTCCGTTTATCTTTGATTTGCGCCTTTTCTGAATACGCTTTCTTGAAGTGCGCTTTCTCGTATCTTTTCTGCCTTTCCACATGTCATACGTGAAATTGATATTTGCAACAAAACTTGTGGAAAGGTTAGTTCAAAGCCCTACCATCTATTTATTTTATTTATTAAAATGATGTTTATAATTATAAGATAAGGGGTACCAACAAGTGGCATGTGTAAAGCAACAGAGGGTGGTAGCTATTATTTTTAAAGTTTTTGAAAAGAAATTCTCTAAGTGACAAAGATATCAAGAATCTGGCTCTCATATTCTACCACCTCTCATTCCACAATAATTCAAGCAACATGGAGTCTCTAAATAATTCCTAATAATAGCAGGACTCCAGGAAACATTGAGCATGATTAAAAATGTTTTATCTTTGTAATTCATCATGTTTAAAGATTTATTTATAATAATTTATTGCATGAATCAAAATTCAAGGGTATGTATGAAAGTATGTAACGTGTAGGGTGCAAACCTGACCGTGGTCGAAGGGCTGAGCAGGAAGTGCCCTAGGCAGGGCGGGCGCCCAAGCCAGTGGGGCGGCCGCCCAACTGGGGTGGCCCCTCGCCCTCTGCTTTGTCGTGCAGAGTTGTTGCATAGTTTGTTTCCAAAAATTTTGATTGTTGCGGTTGAGTTCATTCGTTTTGTCGTCGGAAGTCTCCCCCATACTTGTTTCCTGTTCTCTTGCATACAAAACAAAGTGTAGACAAGCAAGGCACAATAATAATAAAATGATCTTTATTTCAATCTCATTTGAGGCATTTATTACATTTGTAGTAAACCAAACTCTAATAGATGAATTGATAAACCTGAACGAATCTAATCAAATTTAAGCAAATCTAGTCGGATCTAAGCGAATCTAAGCCTGCCTCATCGATTATATGACTAGCTAATGTGCTCAATGACACTGCAAGGTCTTCACTTGATCCTTGAGCGTAGCTATATCATGCCTAAGGCTCTCCATTATCGTGTTCAGGTGCGAAACCTGCCTATTAAGAAAGCTAATATTAGATTGGAGTTCTATGATCGTGTCGTCCCTGCTGTGGAAGTCCTTGTCCAGGTCAGCGACAATCTTGCGACGCTTGGGCAGTGACTCGAAGGAGTTGAGTGAACCCTTCGAAGCGTCCTTTGGCGGGATGAATCTGACCTTCGAGGCACGAATTCCCTCGATGTAAGGACGTTCTTCTTCAGTGGTGTACTTGACGCTTTAGAGCTCTCCCCGATGGTTGGTCTTCACTCCAACGATCCTTGCATTGGGTCTTGGTGGGAGGATCCTAGTTCCGGCAGGCACGTTGATGACATGACCTTCTCTTGGTCCCTTGAGCAGGAGTGGTTGCGGTGGTGCAATGAGGATGGGTTGAGCACAGTAGCACTGGCCATAGCCACGCTGCCTTGGAGGAATGGTGGCAAGTGGGCGAGCATCATGGACTACGACTAGAGCTTTGGAGTTTGGATCTTCAGGCAGGAGCTGATTGAGATCGATCCTGTACGGGACCATTCTCCTATCAGAGTTGTTGTTGCTCGCCATGGAGCAAGAAGGGGTTTAGCAAGCTTCTAGGCGAGAGGCTAGATGAATGATTGAATGATGATGATGGCTGACGTCATGGGTTGTTTATATAGGCCCAGCAAAGGGGCTCTGGAAGGATCTACGGAGCATATCCAACGGCTGATTGGTTGGATAAATTTTTCGCGGGGTTTTCTTCGAAGAGGACTACCGTAATTTTGTAACTACAAACAGCGGCGGCGAGGGGTTTCTGGGGCACTGTGGGCGCCCTAGGGCACAGGGCGCCCGCCCTGGCTCCAGCTCCTCTGCCGGGCCCCTTTTTTGGATTTGTTTCTAGAAGGTTTTATTATTCAGAAAATAGACGCAGGTCCCAAAATTATAAATTTAAAGCGATTGGGCCACAAAATTCGCTTAAAATGTAGAAATTAATTACGTGTATTTCTTCTATTTTTTTATCTTGTTCTAAAAATAATTTAAGATGTTGGCCATTTACCTTGAACAACGTACCTTCGTCATTTTAAAGTGTGATCGCTCCATGGGATGATGAATTGATTACCTTGTATGGTCCTTCCCATTTGCTTTGTAGTTTTCCGTGCCTGAAGAGTTTTACCCTAGAATTAAAAAGTAATACCTTGTCTCTGGGTGCAAACTCCTTCTTCTTGATTCTCTTGTTGTGCCATCGTTTCACTCTTTCCCTATAGATCTTGGAATTGTGATATGCCTTCTCTCGCCACTCCTATAACTCTAATAATTGCATTTGTCTTTTCTCTTGAGCAGCATCTAAGTCCATATTCTATCTTTCTATGGCCCAGTGTGCTTTGAACTCTAGTTCCATAGGTAAGTGACAAGTCTTTCTGTACACGAGTTGATATGGAGACATTCCAATTGAAGTCTTGTATGTAGTCCGGTAGGCCCAGAGTGCATCGGGTAACTTGTCCTTCCATGTTGTTCCCATCTCATGCACTATCTTCTAAAGAACATTCTTGATTTGTTTGTTTGAGGTCTCTGCTTATCCACTTGTTTGAGGGTGATAAGGTGTAGTGATATTATGATGGATCCTATGCCTTGCTAGGTATTGCTCGAAGCATTTGTCGATAAAGTGTGATCCTGCATCACTTATTACTATTCTAGGGACTCCAAATCTTGGAAATATGATTTCTTTGAACATTTTCTTAGAATTCACGTTGTCGGCACGCTTGCAGGGTAGTGCTTCTACCCACTTGGAGACATAGTTAACTGCCACCAAGATATGCTCACACTTCTTTGATGGGGGAAATGGTCCCATATAATCGATTCCCCAGACATCAAAGAGCTCTATCTGTAGGTTGCTGGTGAGTGGCATGGCATCTCTTGAATTTATATTGCAATGTCTCTGGCATGGCCCACATCTTCTGATAAATTTTTAGTGCCTTCATACATTGCCAGCCAATAGAATCCACATTGCCAAATTTTTGCATGTGTGCGGAACGCTCCATAATGACCTCTATATGGAGACGAGTGGCATCTTTCTATGATCTTCAGTCCTTCTTCGTCAGTCACACATCTTCTGAGTAAGCCATTAGAGCATACTCGGAATAGGTATGGCTCATCCCATATGTGTGAACGACTCTCTTGAATAAGCTTCTTTTTGATTCCTTTTGGTGGTACATATCCTAAAACCATAAAATTAACAATGTCTGCATACCAGGGGTCAGATTTGTTGATCCCGTAGAGCATGCTATCCTAGATTGAATTATTAATGGGTAGTTCATGCGGCTTCTTAAAGTACATTCTTGACAAGTGATCAGCAACAGAGTTTTCTACTCCCTTCTTATCGTTTATTTCTAAGTCAAATTCTTGGAGTAGTAAGATCCTTCTTATTAAACGAGGTTTAGTATCTTTTTTAGTGAGCAAATATTTTAAAGCAGCATGATCAATATAAACAATAACTTTAGCTCCTACTAAATAAGATCTAAACATGTCTATAGCGAAAACAACAGCTTGGAGCCATTTTTCAGTGGTTGCATAATTAATTTGAAGTACTATCAGAGTTTCACTAGCATAAGCTATCGCTTGATGTTTCTTATCCTTAGTTTGTCTCAAAACTGCCCCCACAGCATAATCACTAGCTTCACACATAATTTCAAAAGGTAAAGACCAATCAGGGTTTGAATGATTGGTGCAGAGATGAGCACTTTCTTTAACAATTCAAAAGCCTTTAAACAAGCGTCATCAAAAACAAAAGGATCATCCTTGGCTAGAAAAAAGAGTAAGTGGTCTAGCAACGAGAAATCTTTTATAAATCTATGATAAAAACCAGCATGACCAAGGAAACTTCTAATTCCTTTTATATTAACAGGCAGAGGTAATTGTTCAATTACTTCAATTTTATCTCTATCTACCTCAATGCCTCTTTCAGAAATTAAATGTCCTAGCACTATTCCTTCTCTCACCATAAAATGACATTTTTTCCAATTAAGGGCCAAGTGCTTTTCTTCACATCTTTGCAAGACCTTGTCTAAATTTCAAGAAAACTATCAAAAGTTTTTCCATAAACAGAGAAATCATCCATGAAAACTTCCATAATACCTTCAATCATGTCAGAAAATATAGACATCATGCATCTTTGAAAAGAAGCTAGAGCATTACATAACCCAAAAGACATTCTTCGATAAGCATAAGTTCCATAGGGACATGTAAAAGTGGTTTTGCTTTGATCATTAGGATGAATTGGGATTTGGTGGTATCCCGAATATCCATCTAGGAAACAGAAGAACGAGTGGTTAGCTAACCGTGGCTTTGTTCAACTTTCTATAATCTATACACATCCGCCATCCTGTGATGGTGCGTTGCAGAATCAGCTCATTCTTTTCATTCGTAACAACAGTCATGCCTCCCTTCTTGGGCACAACTTGGACGGGGCTTACCCACTCACTGTGCGCCGCGGGGCATATAATCCCTGCATGCAGCAACTTTATGACTTCCTTTTTAACTACTTCTCTCATTGCATTATTGAGTCTATGTTGCGGTTCTCGAGAAGGTGAAACAGAAGGATCTGTAGGAATGCGATGAGTGCAAAGAATAGGACTGATTCTAGTGAGATCTTGGAGTGAGTAGCCAAAGGTTGAGCGATGTTTTTTCTAGAACAGCCATTAAGAGCAGAGTTTGCTCCTGAGTGAGTTTATCACTTATTATTATAGGAGACTCTGGATTATTATTGAGGAAAGCATATGTAAGACCAGGTGGTAAAGGTTTAGCTCTATGGGAGGTCTAGGTGCTTCGGCAAACTCGTCTAAGGGTTTTGGTTCAGAAGGGCCAGCTTCTTCTTCTATGAAGAAAGGAGCATCTTCTTCTAAGTCTCGTTCTCTCAAAAACTCCCAAGAAGCATACCTTACTTCTTTCATAGGATCAGGTAACAGAAATGATTTGGTCTTATTATTTAAGGAATGGAAAATTGTCAATGGGAATTGGAAATTCTTCCCAAGAGAGATATTAAGCTTCCCGTTTTGACCATCATAAAGGAGTCTTCTGAAAGGTTGTCCTCTCAACAGGTCGAAGTCCCATGTATCAAAGATATAAAAGTTCAAGTGAACCATGGCTCCTTCTACCATAAAGTGTAAGACATGTAAAATTCCAAGAGTGGGGACTAAATGTCCAGAAAGACTCTTCATGAGTTTCGTTGTTGGGGTTAAGGTCACTTTGCCCAATAATCTATGCACAAGTGATTTAGACATGATATTCACCCCCCACAATGGATTATAGAGAGCATCAAATTTATATGCATTAAGCTCACAGCGTATAGGAATAGAAGGTGAATCCAGACAGATCACTTCAGAGGAAAGCTCTGATTCTTCTAACCATTCGCTGCTCATAATTGAAACAAGCTCTCTCAAAATGCTCTTGCTCGGTATTTCGTGTATATAGTTGCTATGACTCCGGGGTTTTGGAATAGCAAAGTATTTTGAAATGTTTCTAAAATCAGTAAAAAGATCAGGATCTATATCCAGCATGAAATTAGGTGGTGGAATTTCTTCCTTTTGAGGCTCAGGGATAGCTGAAGTGGATGGTGTATCTGGCAATGTATTATCTTCAGCTTCATGAGTTTCTTCATAGAGGATATTGTCCATCTCAGCATCTAGGATTCTATCTAGCATAAGCTTTGCTTTTGAGGATGGTTTGTGCAAGAAAGAACCTCCAAATGTGGTATTTAGCAACTCTCTATCTTTCTTATGAAGGCCTTTATAAAAATGTTGAAGAAGAGTGGGGCCTTCAATGTTAAGGTGTGGACCTGATTCTAAAAGCTCAAGAAAACATATCCAAGATTGAGCCAAAGATTCATTCTCTTTTTGTTTGAAGGTCAGAATCTTGACTCTAAGGTCAACAATTTGTAGAATGGTATAAAAATCTAGACGTAAGTTGGAGCGCAAAACTCCCCAATCTCCTTGTTGTTTGCTTACCTTCTGATTATACCATTGTCTAGCTCTTCCCTTTAAAGAGAAAGGAAAAAGCTTCCAACGTAAAGTTTTATCGGATATGCCCTCTATGCGAAGACAATCACATGTTTGCTCAAAATCTCGAATATGAAGGTAAGGGTTTTTGTCTACCTCTCCAAAAAAGGATAGGCTTTCAATCATTGCAATCAACCACGGACTCAACCTAAACTAGGGAGTTTGGATAAGCTTTGATGACTCCCATGGTAATAGGTCAGTCTCCGTGGGTGCATAGAACTCACAGATAGGCATGGAATTTAGAATTTCCATAGAAATAGAAAATGTAAGAATAAAGAATGAAAAAGGTAAATAAAGATAAAAGTATAGGTGCAAGATAATAGCAAGACTCAAGGTTATCTCAGCAGACCGTCTTTCTCCTCGGCAACGACGCCAGTAGGGATGTCAACGGGGCCCCGTTCCCTGATTCCCCACTGGGAATTCACCTATTATGGGATGAGGATGGTATAGATTTTGCCACCACGGGGAATTAAATGGGGCGAAAGTTGTCCCCATCGGGGTTCACAGAGATAGGGATGGTATGCGTGCCCCCGTCCCCGTGGGGATCCGGCTCTGAAGGCCCATATGCTTGCAAGGTCCAATAGTTGTGATATATAAGCGAAGTTAAAACTCTAATTCTTCACTTTCTCAGTCTCAAATGTGAGTTTTTATATAAGGGATTTGTTTATATACCACTAATTTGAATTCGTGAATATGTGAATAGTTGACATCACGTAAACTAATATGAACTAACGTGGATACGGGAAACCCCGCGGGGATTATTCCCAGCATGGGGACAGGGATAGGGAGAAAATCTCCCCTATGACATTTCACGGGGATGGGGATGGGGGAAATTTCATCCCCACGGGAACGGGGATGGGGAAGCACTCCCCGACGGGGAATTCCCCATTGACATCTCTAGGCGCAAGAAATGCTTGTTGATATTTGTTAACGCAGACAGAAGAATAATCCGCAAGCAAATGGATATCGGTGAGCACTTCACCCGAGAGTCTATCCAGAGTATTGTTATTTGTTTTTCCATAAGGAGAAACCGTGCATCTGACTAACCAAATCTATTGCTACTATCCTTTAGGCTACAAACAAGGTGATTTGATGTGAGTGATATAGAGAAGACCAAACAACACTCTCGTCCTAACCTATGCAAGATTGGTACTATTGTTCTATTGGGGAGAACCGTAAAGATAAGAAAAACACCACAGAGGATGCTTATCCCCCAACCTAATAACCCTACCAGTCCTTCTAACGGGATCGTGGGCTCCAAAGGTACCAACAAAATTGTCACAACCACAAATCTGGCTAGACAGGGGATGTCTATGAGTATCCTAGCCCAAATACCACTTTATGCTAGAGATGATTACCCTACTCTCTATGCAAAGAGAATAAAGTAAACTCATAAACCAAAGAACAATAATAACAAGGCACTTACTAGTATTAGAAGTCAAAATGTTGAAGAATCTTAGGAACAAGCCTCGGGTTAGGAGACTTGAACCCGCAGGTACAAACTGGAGAGGAGACACCGATAGGCTAGGCTTCCTCCAATCCCCACCTCCACTCTATCTCTCTCAACCTAGAAGAGTAAACTCTAATCTCACATAGAAACTAAAATAGTTTCTCTTGAATGCTAAGCCCTAGAGACTAGATCCATTCAAGGGACCCTCTCTATGGTGAATCCTCTCTGGAAAATATTATGATGAATAATGGATTGCCCGTGGCAGGGGGCCTGGGGCCTTGCTTATATAGCCCCCTCAAATGAATGTCGGCCATAGGATCAAACCGACTTAAATGAATGGTTTAGATTAATCCTCAAAGGCGGTGGAACCCTAATTCACGAAGTGGAGCCTGATTGGCCACTTGGCCTAGGCGGTCGCCCTAGGGGGGTGGGCGCCCGCCCTACCCTGTTGGCAGGTGGGTCCCTCCCTCTAGGGGGGTGCTTCTAGGGTCTTCTAGATTGTTCTTTTTCGTACCGAAGTGTTATGTGTCTATGTAAACCTTACTTTTGGGCCTCTTTTGGTATTTTGCAGTTGTCTCCCTGCAAAAATAGTTAAACACCAAAACTCATAGAATTCTGTCAGTATAAACCCTATGTCTAGGTGGTGTATTGCAATTTTATCCTTTCTCACACTTAGTTGACACTTAGAATTGATAATTAAGGAGTGTCAACAATGTTTTAAGTAAGTGGATGGTGAGGAATGCACATGGTGCATGATTATGCAAATGATCACAAAAATGGTCATGATTGGTTATATACTGAGTCTATGCATATCTCCTCTCCAGCAGAGGGGAGGCATGATGCAAGGAACACGCATTAAATTATTTCTACTAGGTAGTCAATATCATCCAAGAATATGTACCCTCAGTATAACTTATCTATTGCATTCCTTTCTACATTTTTAGCACAAACCCACATGTTTTATAATGCTTCAGAGATACACAAAAATATTTAAATTACTTTTGATTTCACATAAAACAATCCTTTATTTATTTAACTATCACTAGGCCTATAACAGCAACATATATTTCTAGTATTAAATAATCTCACAGATCACCAACATAGTATAGCATAAAAATCTCACTGCATTTGGACAAGTAAAATGGCCTACACAAAAATCACCATTATACTAGGCATAAACGATGGAAAATACCCTACACATGCAAAAGTGTCAAACAACAAATTTCATATTTTTCTTAAATACCTTAAGACATAGGGAAGCCCTACAAAAATTCACAAGTTAATCCCATGTATAGATTATTTATTAAAAATCTTAAACCACCATCATGCAAGCATTTAATTCACTAATAATTATTTTTGTACAGAAAATATCAAGTTCCACATTTTCACAGAGGCAAAATAGTAGTACGATCCTACCAAAACAAGAATCACATTTTTCTAAGCTATATTTTATTTTCTACACATTTTATAAGAAATCTACATTTCCATGATCTAAATAAATCTTCACAAAAAAGTTTTACAAACATGACATACAAGTATACCAAACTGTAGATCTATAAATATAAAGCATAGCAAAAATTTGTTTCATCATTTTCTAAGCTATAGAAATCAAGTTATGAATTTTACAAGCATTTAAACACTATTGAAATTCATTTTCTTAAATCCTTTTTAAAATCCAACACTGAAAATGCTAGATCCACCCGAGAGTACACACGCTCGAGTACACCTAGTCGCTAACAGGTGGGACCCCGACCCCACCCGACAGGCACAAAGAGAGGAGGGGATCTCCGGTGAGCCGTAGCTCACCACCGGCGAGGTCCCCGGCCTCGGGGTCAGCACCATCGTGCTCCTCGCGGTGAGGCACACCAACTGGTGCCCTTAGGGTGGCCAGAGGAGCTCCGAGGCGAGCTCCCCACAGGGAACGGTGGAGTGGGTTGTTGACGGTCCTTAAATATCAAATACAATCAACAAATAAACAAAGAAAAGGATTCAAATGCAACCGATACCCAGACTTAGGGTTTTATCTGATAGAATTTCATGAGTTCTGGTGTTTGTCTATTTCTACAAGGGGTTATCAGGAAATATGGAGGAAAGGCCCACAACTCAGGTTTATATAGAGATATTAACGTGCACCGCAATTATCCAACATCTACAAGTGTCCAGAAGCCACGGGAACGAGCGGGAGACCAAACGGGCCCGGGTGCAGGGCGCCTGCCGTGGCCTGAGAGCCAATCATGCTCCACCTCGCGGATCATGCTCCACCGACCTAAGGGATTAAGGAAAACTGTGCGATTAAGGTCGGATTGATCGGACGGTCCATATTCATTTGGAGGGACTATACAAGCAGACCCCCTGGCCCCTGGAGGAGACACCTCTGAAACCCTAATTCATGTATCCATCTTGGGAGAAGAAGTCTCTGATCAAGCCTTAGAGCCACCACATCAACTAGATCTCTAGTTTAGCATAGCTACATAGGATTAGAACAAGAAGGAGTCAATCTTCAATTGGTGTCCGGACCTGTCAAGAGGATTCTTGGTAAGTCCTCTACTGTTCTTCATTTGTTCATCATTGTTCTTCAATATTATGAATATGACTTTGTTCTACTTCAATATATTGATTATGACTTTGCTCTACTTGTTTATATTTGCAATTATATTGTTCTTAGTTTATCATAGTCATATGCTTGGCTTAGTTAGATTGGAATTATATACATGTTTAGGATCGTATAGCATTTATCCATGTGTACAGTGAGTAAATGGTAAGTATTGTGTAGGCGTGGTGCCTATACCGTATTTAACTGCGATTGTACCCTATATGCCGGATCGCAGGGTAGTTCCTGGTGGTGACAGCTCCATTGATTCTTATATAGTCCCGCTCTCGTGTATAGGGCAGGCAGAGCAACATTATTACAAGGGAGTGATTGCTATGTTTCTCATTTTCCTGGATAATATCACTATGCATGGGCGTAGTCCTGTCTCGCAGTGATTGCCAAGTATAATTGCACTAACTATGATATGCTAGTCCTTATAGTTAAGAATAACTTAGGAAATATTCTTGTAGTTCATCCTAATTCCATGCTAATGACTTGCTAGAATATCTGTTGAGGTGCTTATCATTATTATATGTGGCTAGTTATGCTGATCAGATTAATTATCTTTGTCACCATTCATACTTTATATATATTTTATGTGACATTTATCCCTGTATGAAAGAGATAAATAAATGCTATCTATTATATATGCAATGATAGATACTCAATTCCATATTCCATTCGATAATCAACATTGATGTTTAGCAATCCCTTCCCAGTGGTAAAAATATAAATAACGATACCTGGAATACTTCCCGGTTAAAACGCTACATCGGTATTAATCTGTGCGCCTGCTGATCTCATTTATTATTCATTCAGAAGAGCAATTGCATATTTCAATACCGCGTCTCTCATGTCATGCTGGGGATGAGAACTTGGCTTAAGTGGCATGAGGGATAGGTTTGGCATTTTTGGCGCCGTTATAAGATTTAGAAAATTAAGTCTACTTTTAGTCATGACATTAAGAATGAACAATAGGCATTTTTGGCGCCGTTGCTGTCACAGAACCGACCAAATTATAAGAGTTCAAGTGTAGAAACGATCGACAAGCAATCAAGTTTCCAAATTTGAGCCCATATAATCCCGGTAGTCAACTAAAATCACGAAGGACTTCAAACCAACTTGCAACAAACCAAGATCGTAATAGTTCAACACAAACACAGCGAATGTTGCATAGTCATTCATTGCCGACGAAGCGGCACCACATCGGAGTTATTAAGTTATTAAAACACATGTTCACGTAGTGGAAGCAAAATAATTACACACACTTTTCAAAGTTCATTTCATATGTTCTTGTTCAGCCAGGGTCTCATGCCGTCCATCCAAAAGCAACAGATACAAAGTGGTTAGAGGACCGTGCCCAACGGTTAGTCCTCATCCCCAGCGGGATGGAGACAGGTCTTGCAGAAGCCATCATAAAAGATATCATCTGCAACAGGTGGGAATAAGCCCTAAGTACGAGGATGTACTCAGCTAGACTTACCCGTCTAGTAAAACATAAAAAACACCAAGGATCATGCAAGGCTAATATCAAGTAGAGCTGGTTGACTCAACATTTGCCAAAAGCTTAAATTATAACTAAAATATTGTGGAAGCATCATATTTAATCATCATCAGCCTACCACTAGATTAGCACCTGTACTAAAGCACTTCACTTGATTATTACAAGCAATAATAACCATATCAAATTCATCATATGTCTTCCTTGCTATCATCATTATCATGAACCAAGTTCATTAGTGAATGCTACGTTTGCCGCTGCTCTATCAAGTTCTCACTAACCGGGAGAGACGGCGATTCGAATCGAATTCCTATCCAGCTGGAGGGGTATTCATAGCACTCACCCAAGCATCCCCCGTCGGAGAGCCAACGGGTCACCTTTGGTACGACTCAGGAATCGCGGTTTCGATCAGCGCCGCTCTCCCAGGGCTACCACTCTGCCAGGGAGGTCAGAAATTTTAACTCACCTGCCTTTGGACTTACGCCAATTGTCCCCCGCACACCGCACTTCCTCCGGTAGTGCGCACTTTATACTTATCGACCTTCCGGCCTGAGTCGTATTACTCGACTTCGCGGTCGGAATGAGTTATCTGGCCAACTAAGTGTCAGGCATGCGTTCAACATGACAAGAGGACGTACAACGGTCGGTCCTTAGCTGCCACAAACGGAGTTACTACAACCTTGCAAACATCCGCCCGGCTTAAGTCAATTTAATCAGGTTCCACCCACGATAGCACGTATAGTCCATCGTGATCCGACATAACCCTATATCACGCAGGTGATAGGATATCACCCAACTTCTACCGGTTAAAGCATGGCTAAGCTGCTACTCGATTCTAACTCTATAACCAGGTAGTGGTAAGATTTCTGGACAAGGATGGAGTAAAATGCAGCAAAGGTTTCATCACAACTCCTATTCTTAATGCATCAATAGGTATAACATATTCAAATGAACTTTCGAAAATAAAGGGAGACTTAGGATGCTCCGGGGCTTGCCTTTTACGAACAAAGCTGGCTCGTGATTCGGGCACTCAACTTCTTCTTCGGGCTCCTCGAGTCTGGCTTGCTGGACCTCCACCTCAGGGTTGCCCTCCTGTTCTTCAGGGTTGACTTGAAACTCGTAGGAGGCGGTCACGTCCGGTGCACCTATTGCATGCTCGATGAATAAGAAAGTGTGCATACTAAAGGATGAATGCTTGACACATAATTAAACTCACTGGACACTCATTTATGGAGTAACTGTCATAACAAGTTCACACAAGATGATAAATTAAATTAGCCAAAACCTGTCAAGTTACTATCACAGCAAGCATTACATAACAGAGTTAGCTCAGTAAACAGATCATACCTAATGCTAGACAGATCCAACAAACATGAGTGAGAACATTCTGGAAAGCTTATGAAATTGCCTACAAATCATCTTTAAACATCACAGCAAGATTCATAAGTTAAACAAGCCATTTAAACAAAGTTCCAGGTTCTGTCCCAGAAAAACAGAAAGCACCTATTTCTGGAATCCAACTTGAAACAGCCATAACTTTCAAACTACTGAACCAAATGATCCCAAATGTAAACCACAGCTAGTTCATAAAGTTTACAACAACTTTGATTTAGATAAGTTTCCCAGAAAACTCAGTTATCATTAAGCAAAAGCTAAATTACTTCCTTGCTGTCCAGAACAGCTTTTAACCCACCAATTAATTATTTGATGACATAACCAAAACATAAACAGTGTCAACCTCATGGCTTATCAGCACAAACACATCATAAGACCACCATAACATCACATGTTAACCTCTAAACATTTACTAACAAGGCATTTATTAATTTAGTTCTATAAAGGGACATAATCACAAAATACTAGCAAAAGTACTCAGAAAAATCTACAAAAATTACAGAAGCACAAGCATAGCGTTATGACAGCACCATAAAAATTTCAAAGCAATTGCACATGCCAAACTTAAGATAAGCATTTAACATGTGACAAGGTGTTTATTTCATAAATTCAGAAACATAGCTTATATGGTGTCAAACAACAGATGTCAGATTATTTACATACTACTACTATCATAAAGGAAGCAAGCCAAATCTCAAACATAAATTACATATCACAGATGCAGTACTCCAAAAATCATGAAATATTTATCAAAGCACTCTAGTACCACATAGAGACTACCATAAAGATTTCATAGCAAAATAAGCAGTATAACAAGAGATATGAATTTACTCATGAATAACAAGATTAAATCCTAATAAATACTTTTCCCAGAAAACATGGTCCATTTTATATTTTTAATAAAAACTAGCCCTCTCAAGGAACATCACAAAATAAGTTTCACAATTTTTGGGTCAACAGAACCAGAGATATGATTTTTGCAAGAAAGCCAAAAACCTGGATTTGAATAAAAGAATAGGAGGGAAACAAGTGTCACTGACAGCGGACCCCACGCATCAGGATCTTCTCCCTCACAGCTGAGGCGACTCTCGCCGGCGATTTCTCCGCGACGGCGAGGTCTCCGGCAAAGCCAAGGGCACCAACGTGATCCCCAGACCTTTGCGACTCGATTGACCCCCTTTTCCCCACGGCAGAGCCACCGGAAGGGGCTCGCCGTCGATCATGGCGGCTCGGCGGAGATGCTCCGCGTTACGCCGGAGCTTTCAGTCCGGTAGAGCGTGACCTAGGGTTTCCTATAGCACCAGCGGCCTACGGCGAAGCTTCCTAGGTCGGTGACTTGGCTTGAAATGGCGTGGAACACGCTGGCCACGAGAGACCCCAACTCCGGCGGAAACACGGCGGCGCTACGCATCGTGTCCGGCGACGGTGAGCGCGGTAGAGCATCCACCAAGAAGCGCAAACGCTCGCTAAGGACCTAAGCTACCTCTAGGACCTAACCAGAGGAGACGAGAGGCTCCGAGGAACTCAGCATTGAGTTCGCCGGAGAAGAAGGTCACG
This sequence comes from Sorghum bicolor, assembly GCF_000003195.3. Classification (NCBI taxonomy): domain Eukaryota; kingdom Viridiplantae; phylum Streptophyta; class Magnoliopsida; order Poales; family Poaceae; genus Sorghum; species Sorghum bicolor. The sequence continues at coordinate 21,639,026 of NC_012877.2, forward strand.
GCGACCCGATTTGGGGGAAGAAGGAAATGGCGGCTCACCGGTGGGTTTCACGGCGAGTTAGCGGGTGGAGAGTGGAGAGCGGTTCACGGTGGAGCTGTGGGCGAAGTTTGGTGGACTGCGACGCCGCGAGGAGCGCGTACGAGCTCGCCGGAGTGAGCTCGCGACGGTGAGCTCGCTGCGGCCGCGTTTCTGGCGAGAGAGGGCGAGGCAGAGAGAAATGGACATGTCCACTTCGCTCGGGACGTCGCCGTGGAGGACATGCGCGCGCTTGGAGCTGACGAGCGGGGCCAGGAACGACGTACGGATGACAAATGTCGCCGTTGCTCTGCCGCCGGTCGGCCACGTCGGCGAGCTCAATTTTGATTCAGACAAAACGATGGCTGACTGACAGAGCTACTTTGACAACGATTAACTCCCAAACTAGAGCGAGTTAGGAGATGATGTAGTTGACAAAGTTGGAGTACTAACTAAGTTCTACAACTTTGTAAACTGGAGCAAAAGCTAGATCGGCCTGGATTGAGAGGTATGAAGTTTTCAAAATCGATCGAGCAAACTGTTTGTGTTCCCGGACTTAGAAAATTTTCCAAGTGTTGGAAACAGCCCCAAATCTGCCTTGTGGTTCACTTTTGAGCTAGTTGTGATCATTTTCATGAGATGGCCATAAAACAACTTTTGTTCCTTATAAAATTTGCTACAACTGTGCTGTAGAAAGCTTTGACATGCAAACACTTTATGAAATACTTTTTAAAAGCCTAAGCAAAAGAGGTTTCTAGGGCCTATTTGTGTAAGTATGTCTTAAGTGATTATTTTGGAGAAGTGATCAACATGAACATTGTTCCAAATGTTGAGTTAAGCATAGATAGACTAATTCCCAAGGCATAGAGCACAAATACAAGCATGGTACACTCCAACACAAGCCTAGGAAGCCTATGTAGACAACTTAAATCACATTTTACATAGAATGACATGGCTCAAGGTAGATGATGATCATGATATGCTTGAGTAGATGATGATGCTCATGTTATGCATGTGATTTATGCAACCATAACACTGGGGTGTTACAGCCCTCCCCCCTTACAAAAATCTCGTCCCGAGGTTTGAAAGCTTACTGATTTTCAAAGAATGTTTTGTAAACTTCTTTCATATAATCCTTGGTTTCCCAAGTGGCATCTTCCTCCCCGTGGTTACTCCACAACACCTTGTAGAATTTAACCACACGATTACGAGTCACCCATTCCTTGCGGTCAAGAACCGCTATAGTTTTTTCTTCATACACCAAGTCAGATTTCAACTTGATATCCCGAACTTCCACTCGTTCCTCCAGAACACGAAGGCACTTCTTCAATTGTGATACGTGGAAGACAGGGAAAATAGCTCGGAGCTCAACTGGTAGTTGAACTTTGTATGCCACATCCCCTTTCCTTTCAAGAATCTGATAGGGTCCCACATAACGAGGTGCAAGCTTTTGCTTGACTCCGAACCTTTGTACGCCCTTCATCGAAGACACCTTCATATACACATGGTCACCGACTGCAAACTCAATCGGCTTCCTTCTTTTGTCAACATAACTTTCTGACGAGCTTGAGCAGCTTCCAGATGTTGCTAGATGGTACGGACTTGCTGCTCTGCTTCGTTCACGAAATCGATGCCATAATACCTGCGTTCCCCGAATTCCACCCAATTCAACGGGGTTCGACACTTCCGACCATACAGGGCTTCAAATGGAGCCATCTTGATACTCTCCTGATAACTATTGTTCTAAGAGAACTCAGCTAATGGCAACCACTTAACCCAAGAACCTTTGGAAGAGAGAGCACATGCCCTCAACATGTCTTCTAGGATTTGGTTAACCCGTTCAGTTTGACCTGCCGTTTGGGGATGATAAGCCGAACTACGGACTAAATGAGTGCCAATCTGCTCATCTAGACATTCCCATAAACAGGCAGTGAACTGTGGTCCACGATCTAATATGATAGTTCGAGGCACACCATACTGACGGACAATGTGCTCGAAATACAACTCCGCATATTGATGTGAATGATAGTCAGTTCGAACTGGAATAAAATGAGCAACCTTGGTCAAACGATCTACAATCACCCAGATAGAGTTGTAACCCTTAACAGAAGTTGGGAGCCCAATGATGAAATCCATGCTGACTTCTTCCCATTTCCAACCCAGAATTGACAATGGTTGAAGCAAACTAGCTTTCATGTGAACGGACTTCACGCGACAACAATTGTCACAGCGAGCGACAAAAGCAGCAATTTCCTTTTTCATCTTTGTCCACCAAAACAGAGGCTTCAGATCCTGATACATCTTGCTACTACCAGGATGGATAGACAATTTAGATGAATGAGCTTCAGATAAGATCTGATTTCGTAGCTCACGGTCTTTTGGGACCACTAGTCGATCGTTGAACCAAAGAATTCCGTTGTCATTGACCCGAAAATGCTTGGTTTCTTCTTCTTTCATTTTCCTCTTTATATGGTGGATGCCTACATCTGTTTGCTGCAATTCGATGATTCAACTGCAAAGAGTATTCTCCAGAGAAATCTGGTTGAGCACAAGTGGATGCATAAGATGTGACAACAATGGATCTTCCACCTGAACTGAGTGACAGTGCGCTTTCCGACTCAAGGCATCCACAACCACGTTTGCCTTGCCTGGATGATAGTGTACTTGTAGATTATAATCTTTAATCAACTCAAGCCACCTTCGCTGCCGCATGTTCAACTCAGGTTGAGTGAAGATGTACTTGAGGCTCTTATGATCGGTGTAGATATTGCATAGATTACCCAGCAAATAGTGCCTCCAGATTTTTAAAGCATGAACAACTGCCACCAATTCTAAGTCATGAGTAGGGTAATTGACCTCATGCTTCCGAAGTTCGCGCGATGCATAAGCGATAACACGACCTTCTTTCATCAGCACACAGCCTAAACCAATACCCGACGCGTCACAAAAGACATCGAAGGGCTTTTCGATATCAGGTTGAGCTAGGACAGGAGCTGATGTCAGCAATGTCCTCAACTTGTGGAATGCCTCTTCGCACTCAGGCGTCCACACAAACTTCTCATCTTTCTGAAGTAGACCAGTCATAGGCTTGGATATCTTTGAAAATTCTAGAATGAATCGACGATAATACCCAGCCAGACCGAGAAAACTCCGAACCTCGTGTACCGAAGTTGGAACCTTCCAATCCAGCACTTCTTGCACCTTAGCCGGATCCACCGATATGCCTTCTTCAGATAAGACATGGCCCAAGAAAGGTACTTTCTTTAGCCAAAACTCGCATTTGCTGAATTTTGCATAAAGCTGATGCTCACGCAAACGCGACAATACCACACGCAGATGCTCTGCATGCTCCTCTTCATTGCAAGAATATACCAGGATATCATCAATGAAGACCACCACAAACTTGTCCAATTCGGGCATGAACACTGAGTTCATGAGTTTCATGAAGTGAGCAGGTCCATTCGTAAGACCGAAGGACATGACGAGATACTCATACAACCCATACCTCGTCGAGAAAGCTGTCTTAGGCACATCTTCAGGACGGATATTGATCTGATGATACCCAGATCGTAAATCAATCTTGGAGAATACCTTCGCTTTAGACAACTGATCAAACAAGATATCAATGCGAGGAAGAGGGTATTTATTCTTGATGGTCACCGCATTCAGGGGACGATAGTCCACACACATGCGCAAGGACTGATCCTTCTTCTTCACAAAGATAGCCGGACAACCCCAAGGAGAAGAACTAGGATGGATAAGACCCTTCTTCAACAACTCATTCAATTGGGTCTTAAGCTCAGCTAGCTCATTTGGTGGCATTCTATAAGGTCTTCTAGAGATAGGAGCGGTACCTGGAATCAATTCAATTTTGAACTCCACATCCCGATCTGGAGGATGCCCGGGTAAATCATCAGGAAATACATCCGGGAACTTACACACCACCAGAATATCCTGGACGGCCTTAGCTGTAACTGCATTCACAGTGCTACGGATATGGGTATCTCGAGGAAGTTGCTCTAAGAACGCTTCCCTGGTATTTGGGTCTCTCAATATCACTACACGAGTGGTGGTGTCGATAAGAACTCCGTTACCACTCATCCAATTCATACCAAGAATTACATCTATGCCCACACCGGGTAAGACAACCAGATCAGCAAGAAACTGACGGCCTCCAATTTCCAGAGTTGCCCCAAAAACCACTTGATTGGTAGAAATATCATTCCCAGCAGCACTAATGCAATAACTACCCTTATCAAGTGTATTTGCCTTGAGATTATGCTTAGACACAAAGTCTGAACTCACGAAAGAATGCGATCCTCCTGAATCAAAAAGCACAAGTGCATCACATTGGTTAACCAAAAACTTACCAGCCGTAACTACCTCACCAGTAGGGATTGCCTCCACAGTTGTGTAGTGAACACGCCCCTGGCGGACGTTCCCTTGGTTGCCCTTCTTAAGAGGGTAAGGACAATTGCTCTGCCAATGCCCGGTCTGATTGCAGTTCCAGCATGGACGGTTGGCAGGTGGAGTCTTGGCATAGCTGGGACCCGTGTTACCCCTAGGAAGAGCAATGGAGTAACCCTTGCGGAAACCCGTCTTCGCCTGATTCTTCTTCACAGGCAGGCGATACCGCTGGTTAGGAGTTGGAGCATGGTTCGGTGGCCTCACTGCCACTGGAGCCTTGGATTGAGATGCCCCAGCCCTAGCCTCAAAAGCCCTCTTGCGAGTCTTGGTCGCAGTATACACAGTGTTGTAGTTCTCTTGGGTAAGAGCATCACTGACAAACTCATTGAAAGTTGCACACTTAGTGCGGCCCATAGTTTTCAGCAACTTGGGGCCGAGACCCCGTTGAAGCTAGCAATCTTCTTTGTCTCAGTGTTCACAAACTCAGGAGCATACCTTGACAGGTGATTGAAAGCATGCAAGTACTCCTTCAGAGTTTTGTTGCCCTAAGTCCACTGCATAAACTCGGTATGCTTCATCTCCATGACACCAGGAGGAATGAAATGCCCCTTGAAAGCTTCACGGAAAAGATTCCAGTCAAGCACAGTGTCGGCTGGAAGAGCTTCTCAATACTGATTCCACCAGATGCCTGCTGGACCTTGCAGTTGGTGAGCTGCATACTCTGCCTTCAAACCCTCAATCAGCTGAAGCAACCGGAAATTTTGTTCCACCGTGTTCAGCCATTCCTCAGCTTGAAGGGGCTGTTCAGCCTCTCTAAAAGGTGGGGGCTTCATATCCATGATGTCCTTGAAGCTACTGTACTGGTTAGGTGCTGGCCCTTCTAGTGCATTACGACCACCCTGATTTGCCATCCGGTTGATGGTCTAAGTGAGCATCCTCTGGTTTTCCACCATCATTTGCATCAGCTCAGCTAGATTTGGTGGTGGAGGAGGAGGGGGTGGGTTCATGTTCGCACGCTGTTCCGCACCTCGAGTGCCATGAGACATCTGTAAAGATACAGTCAGTGAGCATTGATGATGACAAGACTTGCTGTAGAAGAAATTATATTTATGCCTGAAAGTATTCGAGAGAATAGCTTTACAGAAAAAGGCACAATAATTCAATTCCACAAAAAAACATCACCAATCAAACATATGACAGAGACATCTGTAATATGCACCACAACGGAAAATATCATCACAACAGATCGAACATGTTAAGGTTACACCTTGGGTCCATAAAGTTATTACACCATCTCAGTACATGACATAAGGCAAAGATCAAGGTTCCAGATTACATCATGATTACAAAAGCACCACTGCTAACTGCCAAACTACAAAAGATCCTCACATAACAACTACCTACTACTCACTACACTCCATGCTCGTCGTCCAAATCAGCGTCGATGATTGCCTCTCCATCCTCGTCGCTAACTGGCTCAAGCTCCTCGTCCTCCACATCCTCGTGCAAGGGTGGTGCAGCCGCTGCTGGTCCATCTACCTCCATACCATCATCATCGGCCACAATCACCTGAGGTCCCACCTCTGGATACACGGGCACAGGGCGAGGAATAGGGTGTAGCAAGTTGTTGAGACGGTGAATCTCCACAAGACTTGCCTCAATCTGATCATGTAGATAGTTCTCCCGCTCAAGCGACTGAACCCGGTGCATCTCCCATGCCCGGCGCCTGTTCTCTGACACACGGAGTGCAGTATCCCTCTCACGAGTGACCTGCACCAAGCGCTCCTGCACTGTCACCTTCTCTCTAGCCAACTAACTCATTTGATCCTACTTATGATCTCTCTCCCTAATGGCCTTCACCCGCTGCTGCCTACGGTACTCTGCAATGTCTTCCCAGTCATTGCGGTCCTTCTGAGCTTGCTCCAGGAGTCTAGCTTGCTTGCGAAACTTGCGAGCACGCTTTTCAGCCTTCTGTTGCATCTCCTGAGCCTGGCGAACAGCCATCATCACCTGTGCATAAGTATCCTCTTGCTGACTGAACAGCTTGAGCACAGCCATCATAGTACTCATAGCAGGACTAGAACTCTCAGCTCTCTCTCCCCTGCCTCGGACCAACGCACAACCATCAGCCTGCTTCCACTCTGCTGCTGCTGGGTCAGCACGGGGAATGGAGGCCGCTGGTCCTCCTATCAGCTCATCGCCAAACCTCTGACAGATATTGAGGAGCATAGCCTGGGCTGCAACCTGAGCTGCTTCCAAAGGAGTCTGCCCATCTGAGTTACAGGTCCACCCTGTCAATGCAAGCCTGCCCCCATGTGGAGGGACAACTCACTGCACAGGAAACCACTGCAACTCTCCTATCATATCCACCTCCCACCAAGAATACTGAGGTGGCTCAGTATACCCCACAGACTGTAGCACTCTCCAAAGCAAGGTAGGAGTGCCAAACTCGCTCAAGAAAGTGTCACTGGGGCGAGGTGAAGCTGGCACGTCCATCTGTGGAAAGGAATGGGAATACCATGGGTAAGAGAGGATTAATTTTAAGCAACATTTATTAATTAAAAGGGACGACATGGTAAGGGAAGGAGTAGACAGAATGTATGTATGAATGCGACATGATGCATGCACGAACCGTACGTCCTCATAAACTTAGAAAATTAATATTCTAGCGGATATACGGTGGCATACATTCGTCTCTCGATACGATATCTAGCGAATTACATGTGCGCTGTTAGAGTACCTGCAAAAAACTTCATTGCAGCCCAACAGTTCCCAATATATCAATTAAGAAAGCAGTAAACTAAGTGCACATTGCTTGGACATGCCCAACATGCACAAACAATGACACCACAGCTACCTAGAATATTTAAATGCTCCCCAATTAAGTTTCTTTCGTGGTTCCATGGTTTTGACATGTAACCACTCCAGAAAACCACCGCGAACACTCCCCTAGACCGCCGTTTGGACGATCATGCTCTCACAGCTCACACTTACTAGAGCATAGGTGCGACGTTGCATGATTTAAATCTAGCGACATATGTGGCTAATTCACATATGAAGGCTACCTCTACCATTAGACCACAGGGTAGCATAGTGCGGTCATCACACATCCATACCTGAGTACTGCCGGAGATGCATAATTAAAACCCCCCAAGTCAGTACTTAATTAGCCATCTATAGTCCTTATATGAGCAAGGAGGATTCGACCACTGGCATAACTTAAGTATTGATTTACAACATTTTATTTTAAAAACTCTTTGTTTTCAAATACACAAACGCTGCATTTATAATGTTGAACTTGCTCTGATGCCAGCTGTCACAGAACCGACCAAATTATAAGAGTTCAAGTGTAGAAACGATCGACAAGCAATCAAGTTTCCAAACTTGAGCCCATATAATCCCGGTAGTCAACTGAAATCACGAAGGACTTCAGACCAACTTGCAACAAACCAAGATCGTAATAGTTCAACACAAACACAGCGAATGTTACATAGTCATTCATTGCCGACGAAGCGGCACCACATCGGAGTTATTAAGTTATTACAACAAGGGTTCACGTAGCGGAAGTAAAATAATTACACACACTTTTCAAAGTTCATTTCATAGGTTCTTGTTCAGCTAGGGTCTCATGCCGTCCATCCAAAAGCAACAGATACGAAGTGGTTAGAGGACCGTGCCCAACGGTTAGTCCTCATCCCCAGCGGGATGGAGACAGATCTTGCAGAAGCCATCATAAAAGATATCATCTGCAACAGGTGGGAATAAACCCTGAGTACGAGGATGTACTCAGCTAGACTTACCCGTCTAGTAAAACATAAAAGACACCAAGGATCATGCAAGGCTAATATCAAGTAGAGCTGGTTGACTCAACATTTGCCAAAAGCTTAAATTATAACTAAAATATTGTGGAAGCATCATATTTAATCATCATCAGCCTACCACTAGATTAGCACCTGTACTAAAGCACTTCACTTGATTATTGCAAGCAATAATAACCATATCAAATTCATCATATGTCTTCCTTGCTATCATCAATATCATGAACCAAGTTCATTAGTGAATGCTACGTTTGCCGCTGCTCTGTCAAGTTCTTACTAACCGGGAGAGACAGCCATTCGAATCGAATTCCTATCCAGCTGGAGGGGTATTCCTAGCACTCACCCAAGCATCCCCCGTCGGAGAGCCAACAGGTCACCTTTGGTACGACTCAGGAATCGCGGTTCCGATCAGCGCCGCACTCCCAGGGCTACCACTCTGCCAGGGAGGTCAGGAATTTTAACTCACCTGCCTTTGGACTTACGCCAATGGTCCACCCGCACACCGCACTTCCTCCGGTAGTGCGCACTTTATACTTATCGACCTTCCGGCGTGAGTCGTATTACTCGGCTTCGCGGTCGGAATGAGTTATCCGGCCAACTAAGTGTCAGGCATGCGTTCAACATGACAAGAGGACGTACAACGGTCGGTCCTTAGCTGCCACAGATGGAGTTACTACAACCTTGCAAACCTCCGCCCGGTTTAAGTCAATTTAATCAGGTTCCACCCACGATAGCACATATAGTCCATCGTGATCCGACATAACCCTATATCGCGCAGGTGACAGGATATCACCCGACTTCTACCGGTTAAAGCATGGCTAAGCTGCTACTCGATCCTAACTCTATAACCAGGTAGTGATAAGATTTCTGGACAAGGATGGAGTAAAATGCAGTAAAGGTTTCATCACAACTCCTATACTTAATGCATCAGTAGGTATAACATATTCAAACGAACTTTCGAAAATAAAGGGAGACTTAGGATGCTCCGAGGCTTGCCTTTCATGAACGAAGCTGGCTCATGATTTGGGCACTCAACTTCTTCTTCGGGCTCCTCGAGTCCGGCTTGCTGGACCTCCACCTCCGGGTTGCCCTCCTGTTCTTCAGGGTTGACTTGAAACTCGTAGGAGGCGGTCACGTCCGGTGCACCTATTGCATACTCGATGAATAAGAAAGTGTGCATACTAAAGGATGAATGCTTGACACATAATTAAACTCACTGGACACTCATTTATGGAGTAACTGTCATAACAAGTTCACACAAGATGATAAATTAAATTAGCCAAAACCTATCAAGTTACTATCACAGCAAGCATTACATAACAGAGTTAGCTCAGTAAACAGATCATAACTAATGCTAGACAGATCCAACAAACATGAGTGAGAACATTCTGGAAAGCTTATGAAATTGCCTACAAATCATCTTTAAACATCACAGCAAGATTCATAAGTTAAACAAGCCATTTAAACAAAGTTCCAGGTTCTGTCCCAGAAAAACAGAAAGCACCTATTTCTGGAATCCAACTTGAAACAGCCATAACTTTCAAACTACTGAACCAAATGATCCCAAATTTAAACCACAGCTAGTTTATAAAGTTTACAACAACTTTGATTTAGATAAGTTTCCCAGAAAACTCAGTTATCATTAAGCAAAAGCTAAAATACTTTCTTGCTGTCCAGAACAGCTTTTAACCCACCAATTAATTATTTGATGACATAACCAAAACATAAACAGTGTCAACCTCATGGCTTATCAGCACAAACACATCATAAGACCACCAGAACATCACATGTTAACCTCTAAACATTTACTAACAAGGCATTTATTAATTTAGTTCTATAAAGGGACATAATCACAAAATACTAGCAAAAGTACTCAGAAAAATCTACAAAAACTACAGAAGCACAAGCATAGCATTGTGACATCACCATAAAAATTTCAAAGCAATTGCACATGCCAAACTTAAGATAAGCATTTAACATGTGACAAGGTGTTTATTTCATAAATTCAGAAACATGGCTTATACGGTGTCAACCAACAGATGTCAGATTATTTACATACTACTACTATCATAAAGAAGTGGGACACCAAAGTATAGCACCAGCATAAGCACCTATTATTTTATATGATTTAATTAAGGAAACTAGCCAAATCTCAAACATAAATTACATATCACAGATGCAGTACTCCAAAAATCATGAAATATTTATCATAGCACTCTAGTACAACACAGAGACTACCATAAAAATTTTATAGCAAAATAAGCAGTATAACAAGAGATATGAATTTACTCATGAATAAAATGATTAAATCCTAATAAATATTTTTCCCATAAAACATGGTCCATTTTATATTTTTATTAAAAACTAGCCATCTCAAGGAACATCACAAAATTGGTTTCACAATTTTTGGATCAACTGAACCAGAGATATGATTTTCGCAAGAAAGCCAAAAACCTAGATTTGAATAAAAGAAAAGGAGGGAAACAAGTGTCACTGACAGCGGACCCCACGCGTCAGGTTCTTCTCCCTCACAGCCGAGGCGACTCTCGCCGGCGATTTCTCCGCGACGGCGAGGTCTCCGGCCAAACCAAGGGCACCAACGTGATCCCAAGACCATTGCGACTCGATTGACCCCCTTTTCCCCACGGCGGAGCCACCGGAGGGGCTCGCCGTCGATCATGGCGGCTCGGCGGAGGTGCTCGGCATTACGCCGGAGCTTTCAGGCTGGTAGAGCATGACCTAGGGTTTCCTACAGCACCAGAGGATTACGTCGAAGCTTCCTAGGTCGGTGACTTGGCTTGAAACGACGTGGAACACGCTGGCCACGAGAGACCCCAACTCCGGCGGAAACACGGCGGCGCTGCGCATCGTGTCCGGCGACGGTGAGCGCGGTAGAGCGTCCACCAAGAGGCGCAAACGCTTGCTAAGGACCTAAGCAACCTCTAGGACCTAACCAGAGAAGACGAGAGGCTCCGAGGAGCTCAGCATTGTGTTCGCCGAAGAAGAAGGTCACGGCGACCCGATTTGGGGGAAGAAGGAAATGGTGGCTCACCGGTGGGTTTCACGACGAGTTAGCAGGTGGAGAGTGGAGAGCGGTTCACGACGGAGCTGTGGGCGAAGTTTGGTGGACTGCGACGCCATGAGGAGCGCGTACGAGCTCGCCAGAGTGAGCTCGCGACGGTGAGCTCGCTGCGGGCGCGTTTCTGGCGAGAGAGGGCGAGGCAAAGAGAAATGGATGCGTCCACTTCGCTCGGGACGTCGCCGTGGAGGACATGCGCGCGCTGGGAGCTGATGAGCGGGGCCAGGAATGACGTACGGACGACAAATGTCGCCGTTGCTCTGCCGCCGGTCGGCCACGTCGGCGAGCTCAATTCTGATTCAGACAAAACGATGGCCGACTGACAGAGCTACTTTGACAATGATTAACTCCCAAACCAGAGCGAGTTAGGAGATGATGTAGTTGACAAAGTTGGAGTACTAACTAAGTTCTACAACTTTGTCGACTGGAGAAAAGGCTAGATCGGCCTAGATTGAGAGGTATGAAGTTTTCAAAATCGATCGAGCAAACTGTTTTTGTTCCCGGACTTAGAAAATTTTCCAAGTGTTGGAAACAGCCCCAAATCTGCCTTGTGGTTCACTTTTGAGCTAGTTGTCATCATTTTCATGAGATGGCCATAAAACAACTTTTGTTCCTTATAAAATTTGCTACAACTTTTCTGTAGAAAGCTTTGACATGCAAACATTTTATGAAACACGTTTTAAAAGCCTAAGCAAAAGAGGTTTCTAGGGCCTATTTGTGTAAGTATGTCTTAAGTGATTATTTTGGAGAAGTGATCAACATGAACATTGTTCCAAATGTTGAGTTAAGCATAGATAGACTAATTACCAAGGCATAGAGCACAAACACAAGCATGGTACACTCCAACACAAGCCTAGGAAGCCTATGTAGACAACTTAAATCACATTTTACATAGAATGACATGGCTCAAGGTAGATGATGATCATGATATGCTTGAGTAGATGATGATGCTCATGTTATGCATGTGATTTATGCAACCATAACACTGGGGTGTTACAGTTGCCGGGGAAGGTTGATTACTAATAAGGAATGAATACGGAATTTCGAGTCATCATTCGCATCACTAAAATGATTGAGATTATCAGTTCTCTCATACAGTTTTACCCCTGTATTTTTCTATTTTGATTTTTTTTATGCAGGGTAATGTATGAATAGAAGACATCTTCAAGGAAATTTTGTTGACAATCTCGAAGCATTATTCAGAAAAACAAGAGCCAAGCTCAAGAAGAAATCGTCAACACTTCAGCAGGAAACTTCATCCAACCAAGAAGTTTCATCCGGAACTTGTCTTCAGAATTCGAAGTCATGGCGAACAAATCAATCCGCGAGTTCTCAGCTCTCACTATGGACAACATCTGCACTGGACCTGCTGTAGAGATCGACGACAACTTTGAGCTCAGGCCTAGACTTATCAACATGGTGCAATCCAACCAGTTCTGTGGGAAGGCACACGGAGATGCTAGTGCTCATCTCCAACACATCCTGGAGATTTGTAGCACATTCACCATATCAGGAGTCCCCAGAGATGCTATACTACTTCGCCTCTTCCCATTCTCAATGTTGGGGAGAGAGAAGCAGTGGTTCTATGCTACAAAAGAGAAGAATACTACATGGGCACTCTGTTCCATGAACTTTCTGGCTAAGTTCTTTCCCATGGGCAAGACCAATGCTCTCCGTGGGAAAATTACAAGTTTTCAGCAACAACATGATGAATCCGTTCCAGAAGCATGGTAGCGCTTCCAAGACTACATCCTAGAATGTCCCCATCATGGAATGGAGAGCTGGCTACTGATGCAGGTGTTTTATCTTGGGCTCGGGAATAGTGCCCGTGAGACCATGGATGCTGCAGCTCGAGGAGCATTCCTATCACTCACCATACCACAAGCCATAGCTCTTGTGGAGAAGATGGCGTCCAACCAAGGCCGGAATGAAGAAAGGACCTAGACACGCAAGAGAGGTGGAGGTATGCACCAACTCAAGGAAGTAGACATGCTGTCTCCCAAGCTAGACCTGCTCATGAAGAAGCTCGATGATAGAGATGGAGATAAGAAAGAAGTCATGCACGTTTACGACTCTCACATGACTTGTGAAGAGTGTGGAGATACTGGACACTCAGGCAATCGCTGCTCTGAGATGCTTTAGGACGTGAACTACATCAACAACAACTACTACTACAACCGTCCTCAACAAAATCAAGGTTGGAACCAACAGAGGCCTAACTACTCAGGTAATTATCAAGGTAACAATTCTTACAATAATAATAATAATTTTCCACCTGTGAGAGAGTTCGTGTCTAATCAAGGAAAGCTAATGGATAACCTATCTAAGAAATTGGCATCTAATGATAAAATGTTAGAAAATATAAATAATAGAATGGATAATTTCTCTACTGCAATCAAGAATCAAATTAGCTTTAATAAAATGATTGAATCTCAGTTAAATCAAATAGCTACTGTTGTTCCTGCTACTAACCCCGGTATACCATCACAACCGGAAGGATTAGAATCTGCAAATCTTGTAGACATGTTTGATACAGGTAACTACTGGAGTAACCTCGTTGCGGAAGTAACTACTGACCTTCTGCCGGTCAAGAGATGCGATCCAGGACGCCCCGTCATCCCGATCTCCATCGGCATGGTGGACTTCCCAGAAGCACTCTGCGACTTTGGGTCTAGTGTCAACATTATGCCCAGGGTACTCTATGAAAAATTCTTTACATATCCTTTATTAGAAACAACCATGTGTTTGCAGCTTGCAGATCGGACACTAAGTTTCCCAAAGGGGATATTGAAGAACCTCTACGTCCAAGTTGGTACTTTATACGCCCCAGCAGACTTCGTGGTGATAGAGACCGGTAATGATGAGAGGGCACCTGTCATCTTAGGGAGGCCATTCCTGGACACCTCAGGAGCTGTCATCTATGCTAGTGCTGCCAAGATCAGTTTCTACATCAAAGGGAGGAAGGAGACGTTTTCCTTCAAGAACAAGACTACACAAATCCTAGAGCAATCCAGACAAGAACCAAGGAAGAGGACCAACAGGAGGAACAGGAACAAGCAAGTATGGACCGAGTCAGCTAAGATGGTCACTACAATTCATGGAGGTCAAGATTGTCGACTTAAGTCACTGTTCCTGACCAAGAAGGATGACCCAGGTATGCAAAGCATTCATTGCTCCATTAATGGGTACAACTTCTACAAGACGCTTTGCAATACCGGGTCAGGTGTCAACATAATGGCCGCAGTCACCTATCGGCTCTTGTTCGGAACCATGCCCCTAAAACCGACATACATTCAGCTCTAGATGGCAGATCAAACATTTTGAAATGTTGAAGGTATAGTAACTGACGTCCCTGTCAAAATAGACGATCATTTTGTCCATACAGACTTTCAGGTTATTGACATGGGAGAAGACGAGTACGATCCACCCATCATCCTTGGGGGACCTTTCCTCGGCACTGTTAAAGCAATCATCTACATTGGAACTATAGAAGTCCACGCACTTCCCCTCGGAGAAGGTACGCCGCTATTTTACTGACCCTAACTATATAGTTGAAGACTCTAAATAGGTCAGGACAAGAAGAAGACGACGCAACCGCAACCAGAGGAGGAAAATCATCAAGGACGGATGGGCAGACTACGAAGGAGAAGTGGTAAGGTCTGAGGACATACGGCTTGAACAGAATTGTCCTAAGGAGACCGTAACACCGAGTTAGGTGTGGAGAGAGAAGATAGTTATACACGAAGAGGAGGCGCCACCGGAACCACCGACTACGCCATCCAACAAATCCTAGGACGACTGAGAAAACATAGAGTCCCGTTCGGAGGACTTTAAAACACCGAACGCGTTGCCAAGAGGTAAACTTGGTAGTTATCCTTTTCCTTTCAATTATTTAAATAGTTTGCTTAGTTAATCAGGTTCATATCATCTTGAAAAGAAAAAAATAAAAATGTTAAAACCAGTAAGCCCCATGTGAGTATACAAGTGACATAAAACCCATAAGTACATTCACTATGGTGGCATAAAAAATAATAAAATAAAAGTATTATTCTGCTCTATAAAAATGAAAATATAAAAATAAATTTGTGATCTTACCAAAGAAAGTAGTATATATTGAGGAATCTCAACGTGACAATGGCTAGATATTTATGCTAATACCTAATCAGTTCCACAAAGCTTTGTTGTCTACTTGAGCTCCACAGAATTCAAGGATCAAGAAGACTAGCATACAGAGGACATTCTAATCGCTGTCAGGGTGCTGCCGACTTTCAAATACACCTATACCACCTGCTATCTACATCAAAAGAAATTACATCAAAATCCAGCTTGGGGAGAGCACCCCAGTTATCCCGTTAAGTATTTCTATCTATATACTTATACTATATTAAAATAAAAATATACATAACCATGAAAAACTAAATAAAGATTTTGTGCTTATATATATATCTTTTGCTTAGTGTGCTTAATAAATAAATAAAGTGTCTATGCTAAACTGAATCTTAATAAAACTCTAGCATGGATATGATGAATAGTTGCTGTGCCTAATTTTCAAATTTGAGTTATCTCTCAAGTTTAGACATAACTGTTATAATTTAAAGCTTGCTCTAAATCTAAATTTGTGGGAAGAGAACTTGATCTGAAGTCTAAGTTGTTAACCGATATGATATGGGAAGGTTGAGCTGCTGTTTATCTGTTCCTAGAGATGCTAGAATTCTGGAGAATTTTTATCTTTGAAAATCTTTAAAATATCACATGATGAGTTCCTGTATGATGAGAGTTTAAATTCCTACCACAGCTATATATACATGCTTGCCAGACTTTGAGCCACAAATTTACTTTTTACTGCTCATGAGTATTGAGTGTGGTCAAGCTGTGTAGACCCTTAGGAGCTTGTCATGTGGTTAAATCAAGATTCACTTGCACTTTTCACTCACAAATGCTGCTTCTACTCCAGAAGTACGCATCTATATATATCCACTCATTTCCATCTCTAGAGCCACCCAAAAGTTTTCTACTCCTAATCCGGGAGAGAATAGCCAAAAACATTCTCCTATTTGTGTTTTTCCCTGTGAAATAAATGCTCAAGTTATCTTGGTTACTACCACTTGCTATATTATTTTAGGAGATGAGTGCTCTAAAAAAGAGAGAAAAAAGATACGAGGAAATAAAAAGGGGCAACTGCCTGGAACCTCGAAAGAAAAGAAAAAGTGAGACGAGAGGTAAAAATCGACATGTGTCCGACAGTAGAATTAGGGGTACAAGATACCCATCTAAGAGGAAAGAAAAAAAATATAGAGCATCTCATTCTCCTCAAAAAATTTTCAAAAGAGCAAGATTGGTATGTATCCCCTCAAAAGAGCACAAGTAGAATTAGACTTTCACCATTGTTATCACCACCATCACCATACATTCGCCACACATGCACATCTTGATTTGACTTATTGACTTGTTTCTCTGGATCCATGGTTTGACTATGCAATAAATGTCTTGTAAGTATGTATACTTTATCTCCTACCTATTAGCTCCAGATATCAAAAGCCTTATTAGAGCAGGGTGAGAGAGAAGGCAATATCACTATGCTTTATACCACAAATACTACATACTTTGAGAGAAGGCATATACCATCACTGCCTTGGTAAGGATCCAGAAATACCACAAAAGAGAGATGTGAGAGAGTCATACAAGGAATCTCTGAGTTTTATTTGAAAATCTGCAAAAACTCTAGAGCTATAGCTGATCGAGAATAAGAGACATGGCGCTTGACTAGATCGTTCTATCTTTTAACTGCTCAAGACAGAAGTAACGGTTACAAGTCCCGTGGTGAAAGGTAAAATGAGTAAGTTTTAAGTCTTGACGGTTGACTCTAACTCAGAGATGAGACCTTGTTTGAAAGCATGTGTACCATCAAAACTCAAAGGCATTACAGCAACTTCTGATCCATCACTGAGATTATCCTTGCTTAGGGACGAGCAAGAGGTAAGCTTGGGGGAGTTTGTTGATGGTCTTTAAGTATCAAATATAATCAACAAATAAACAAAGAAAAGGATCCAAATGCAACCGATACACAGACTTAGGGTTTTATCTGATAGAATTCCACGAGTTTTGGTGTTTGTCTATTTCTGCATTGGGTTATCAAGAAATATGGAGGAAAGGCCCACACATAGGGTTTACATAGAGATATTAACGTGCACCGCAATTATCCAACATCTAGAAGAGTCCAGAAGCCATGGGAACGAGTGGGAGACCAAACGGGCCCGGGGGCAGGGCGCCCG
Source organism: Sorghum bicolor (assembly GCF_000003195.3). Taxonomy (NCBI): domain Eukaryota; kingdom Viridiplantae; phylum Streptophyta; class Magnoliopsida; order Poales; family Poaceae; genus Sorghum; species Sorghum bicolor. The sequence continues at coordinate 21,656,617 of NC_012877.2, forward strand.
CCCTCCCCCCTTGGGCGCCCGCCCTGGCCTGAGAGCCAATCATGCTCCACCTCACAGATCATGCTCCACCGACCTAATGGATTAAGGAAAACCATGCGATTAAGGTCGGTTTGATCCCACGGTCCATATTCATTTGGAGGGACTATATAAGTAGACCCCCTGGACCCTGGAGGAGACACCTCTGAAACCCTAATTCATTTATCCATCTCGGGAGAAGAAGTCTCTGATCAAGCCCTAGAGCCACCATATCAACTAAATCTCTAGTTTAGCATTGCTACATAGGATTAGAACTAGAAGGAGTCAATATTTGATTGGTTTTCGGATCTGTCAAGAGGATTCTTGGTAATTCCTCTATTGTTCTTCATTTGTTCATAATTATTCTTCAATATTATGAATATGACTTTGTTCTACTTCAATATATTGATTATGACTTTGCTCTACTTGTTTATATTTGCAATTATATTGTTCTTATTTTATCATAGTTATATGCTTGGCTTAGTTAGATTGGAATTATATACATGTTTAGGATCGTATAGCATTTATCCATGTGTATAGTGGGTAAATGATAAGTATTGTGTAGGCGTGGTGCCTATACCGTATTTATCTGCGATTGTACCCTATATGCCGGATCGCGGGGTAGTTCGTCGTGGTGCCAACTCCATGGATTCTTATATAGTCTCCCTCTCGTGTATATGGCAGGTAGAGCAACATTATTATAGGGGAGTGATTGCTATGTTTCTCATTTTCCTTGATAATATCACTATGCATGGGCGTAGTCCTGTCTCGCAATGATTGCCAAGTATAATTGCACTAACTATGATATGCTAGACCTTATAGTTAAGAATAACTTAGGAAATATTCTTGTAGTTCTTCCTAATTGCATGCTAATGACTTGCTAGAATATCTGTTGAGGTGCTTATCATTATTATATGTGGCTAGTTATGCTGATCAAATTAATTATCTTTGTCACCATTCATACTTTATCTATATTTTATGTGACATTTATCCCTGTATGTAAGAGATAGATAAATGCTCTCTATTATATATACATTGATAGATACTCAATTCCATATTCCATTCCATAATCAACATTGATAATTAGCAATCCCTTCCCAGTGGTAAAAATATAATAATGATACCTAGAATACTTCCTGGTTAAAATGCTACATCGGTATTAATCTGTGCACTTGCAGATCTCATTTATTATTGATTCAGAAGAGCAATTGCATATTTCAATACCACGTCTCTCATGTCATGCTGGGGATGACAACTTGGCTTAAGTGGCATGAGGGATATGTTTGGCATTTTTGGCGCCGTTATCAGAATTAGAAAACTAAGTCTACTTTTGGTAATGACGTTAAGAATGCCCAATGTTGATATTTGGTAACGCAATAAGGAATTGATCCGCAAGCGCACGGATATCAATGAGCATTTCACCCGGGAGGTTATCGAGAGTATCGTATTTATATTTTCACCACTGGGAGAAAGCGTGCATCTGACTAACCAAATCTATTGCTACTACCCTTTAGGCTACAAAGAATGTTTCTCGATGTGAGCGATGTATAGAGAAGACTGCAACCGTAGTCTCGTTGTAACCTTGGTAAGGATGATCTAATGTTCTATTGGGGAAGCTTATGGAATCTAGACACCACAAAGGATGTTCGACCCGCACCTATAAACCCTATCCGTCCTGCTAACAAGATGTGGGCTGCAAAGGTAACTCGGAAATGTCACGTTCCTCGCTACTACCACGGTCTAGCTAGTCAGGGGATATCTATGAGTACCCTAGCCCAAACACCACTGTTGACACCATTTTTGGACACGTATCCAGGATCGGTAGAATGTAGGTCGGCAAGATTGGGTGGCAATATTTGGTCTGCGGAAGATGTTGCTGGTGAAGATATTTGCCGATGAAGGGGTAACCGAATATGACTAAGTCCATAGGTGGTGGTGTGTTTATGCCGATGGCCAGTATTAACTGTTGCCGATGGAGAGTCTGCCAATGACATGGAGGGAAGACTCGGAGATTACCGATTGGTCCGTGGTGGTGTCCCAGTCTGTCACGGGGGGGATAGTTTTATGTTTTCCTTAGTTATTTAAATCGTTTTGTATACGGATTCTATTTAAATTTGGAATTCGAGTCCTAGTCGTGTCTAGTTGTAGCTCTTTGAGCAGGGTATAAATATAGACCCTAGGGCACTGTAATACAGACATCTATCAATCAATCAAACTCCAGTTTTTGCTCATATTCTAGCATCTACTTTTCGACAACTTCGTCATACTTTTTACTTTTTATTACGAGTTCTTAGGAATTCGTCGACTTAAGCTCGGCGCGTTCTCAAGTTCCGCGTGAATACCTCTTGGCCGTGCCATCCGGGCGCATCACTGTTGTCGGGACCAAAGTATTCGAGTTATCACCTTTGCCGATAGTAAGGTCAAATCGGCTGGCACTCCTTAACGTTCAAATCGGGTATTAGCCCTTTGTGTTTGCAGATCCAACTTTTGCATCAACACATCTTTTGGCACGCTCGGTGGGACCGATTCAAGATCAAGATCGACATGTCGACTACTGAGTTTGATCAAGAGAACGTCATCCCCGTGACGGAAGCCAATCTCAAGAATGAGCAGAAGCAAGCTATTGCTAAAGCCATGGTGGACTACAAGCAGCAATGCCTGAGGTCCTTCAGCATAAACAGGACCGGCGAGGTGATCTAGAAGGAAGCACTGCCGATGCCTCGGCAGGTTACTTTCGAAGCCAATCCTGGTAAACTCCAAGACATGGTTGATAGTGCTATTAACCGTGCTTTGATCAACCATGCTGGTGTGCTGTCCAATACGCTTTTCAATGTTGTGGCTAGAACTTTCAAGGAAGGACAATTGCCACCAGATTATGTGGGCCCATCTCATCATCAGCCAGGGTCACCGGTGGTTATAGCTCCATCGGCTGCTACAGCCGCTGCGGGCGTCCAGACTACTATTCCTCCAAGTACATTGGGAGTCACTAATGCACAATCTACGCCGATGACTACTAATCCACCGACTTCAGATGAGCAGATTAAACTTACTACAGATCTGTTGGCATCAGCAATGTCAGGACCAGTTCCTCCTCCTAACTGGTGGGGTTTTGGTATGCCTCCAGAGTTCACATTGAAGACACCTGGCACATCTCCGACGGCTGATATGAGAGGCAAGGCTCCTATGGCATCAGCACCTCCCAATATGCCGATGAATAAGAGTCCCTAGTATACTACAACTACTACTGCAAGACCTTACACTGGGAATTCTCAAGCTCCAACATTCTAGATGCCTAATGCATCGGCAGATTCAATGCTGATGCAATAGAGGTTTATGACTCAACCAAGGTATGTCTACTCAATGATCATGCCTAATTACCAGTCATCGGCAGGTCCTATGCCGATGAATGCTAATAGTGGATGGCCTGAGCAGCAAGTTTTTCCACAAATGCCCCAGCAGCATCATCAAGCTACAGTGTTCCAGCAAGGCCAAATCTACCCTGGGTTCCAAAATCAAGGGTTGCCCAACCAGCCAATGAATCTTGGGCAGCAGTTTGGCGGGCAACAGTTTGGCGGGCAACAGGTCGGTGGTCAGCAGGCCAACCCGATGTTCCATGCAGAACGTGCACCGCACAGACACGTGGGAGCTTACCAGCAGGTGCCAGATCCGCAACCGCCTCATCGGCAAGATGCCGATGCTTATTGGGCCGATAAGATCACTGAAGTAATGAGAGACCAATTTGGGATAAAGCCCAAAGTCAACACCTACTCTTATCAGACACCGTATCCTCCAGCATACGATTTAATCCCGCTTCCAAATCGGTACAAAGTGCCGGATTTTACTAAGTTTTCAGGGCAGGATGATACATCAACCATGGAGCATGTCAACAGGTTCATCATCCAGTGCGGAGAGGCTGCTAACCGGGATGAGTTAAGGGTTCGCTTATTCTCGTCATCATTGTCTGGATCGGCTTTCACCTGGTTTATATCATTACCTCCCAACTCAGTGGTTACTTGGGCCGATCTAGAGAAACAATTCCACAAATACTTCTTTTCTGGGGTCCATGAGAAGAAGATCACCGATTTGGTCAAATTGAGGCAACGCAATGATGAATCGGTTGAAGGTTTTGTGCAGAGGATACGGGAGGTCAAGAACAAATGCTATAGCCTGATTCTGGACGATCGGCAGCTAGCCGGTTTGGCTTTCCAGGGTTTGTTGCCACATATCAGGGACAAGTACGCATCTCAATAGTTTGAAAGCTTAAGTCATTTGGTGCAGAGAATTTCTGATCAAGATATCAAGCCTTTTGAGCCCAAGAGAGCATGGAATAAAAAGGTATCGTTCGTTGACGAGGCAGCAAGCTCGGATTCTGATGAAGAGCCAGTCATCGGCTTGGCAGAATGGGTGAAAAACAAGAAGCCTATGTCTTGCCCTTTCGGGCATAAAGAGCCAGAGAAGTTCGCATTTGACATCACCAAGGCCTACAGGATATTTGACTTTCTACTTCAGGAAGGTCAGATCAAATGGTCACCCAATCATGTGATCCCATCGGCTGAAGAACTAAAAAGGATGAAGTACTGCAAATGGCACAATGCAACTTCTCACGACACCAATGAATGCAAAATATTTAGACAGCAGTTGCAATCGGCTATAGAATCTGGGAGGATCAAATTTGACAGCTCCAAGACCCAGAAGCCGATGAAGATTGATCAACATCCTTTCCCAACAAACATGCTGGATGCTAAGGGGAAGGCCAAGGTATTGAGATCGGAAGCAGCTGAAAGAAGTGCATCGGTAGATCCTCAGCATCAGATCACTATTGCCGATGTGAAAGGAAAAGGCTTGATCCAGGAAGGAACTAACTCAGGAAGGCCTCCCCGATCTGGTATTGTGATAACCCACAGAAGGCCTCGGGAGACTTGGCAACAACGTGAGGATCGGTATCGGCGCCAGCAAGAGGACTATCGTTGGGAAGAATAAAGACACCGACAGGAGTGGAATCGGCATAGGGACCACTGGAATTGTCCTTTCTTCATCCATTGTTGGGAGGGAAATATCAAACTTCCCACCGTTAGAGATTGTCCTGAGTGCAACGGTTATGACCGGTATAACAGGTTTGATCGGCGCTATCGTGATGATGATCGGCGGTTTAATGGGCCGATTAGGGGGAGAGCGTCCGTTCATGATCGACTGGGGGGCAGGCTCAGTGTGCATGATAGGCTCGGCGATCGTGTTGAATACTTTCCCAGGAACCAGGAAGAACTTGAGGAGATGGCTAATGCTCGAGTTTCCGATGAGTTCATATTTTGCAGGGATGCCAATACTTATCAGATGGAGTCAAGAGAGAATCATCGCCCATCGGTAAGGCAGCAGCAACTTCCTCCATGGTGTCCGGAGGGGTTGACCAAGACACAGAAGAGAAGACTGCAGCGCGAAAGGCGAGAAGAGTTAAGCAAGGGGGAGAACTCTGGACAGTCTAGGGATCAGCAACAATCAGATCCTAAGGGGAAAGGTCCATCGGCAGACGTCAACATGGTATTTATGTTGCTGATGGAGTTCCTTGCACCATCCAGTAATGATGAGTTAGAGTTTTCCGACCAGATAGCTCAGTTGGCTTTAGATCCGATGACAGCCATCTTCGAAAAGTCTGCCGATGATGAAAGGCAACATCTTAAGGCTCTGTTTGTCAAAGGAAGGGTTGATGGTCAGCCGATGACCAAGATTTTAATTGATGGTGGGGCTGCTATCAATATCATGCCATATGCAGTGTATCGAAAGCTTGGAAAAGGAGATCAGGATTTGACCAAGACCGATATGATGCTAAAGGATTTCGAGGGCAACGTGTCTCCGGTCAAGGGAGCCATATGCGTTGAGTTGACTATCGGCAGCAAGACCTTGCCGACAACCTTCTTCGTGATCAGTGGGAAAGGTGCCTACAATCTGTTGCTAGGGAGAGATTGGATTCATGCCAATTGTTGTATCCCATCTACAATGCACCAGTGCTTGGTCCAGTGGGTAGGTGACAATGTTGAAATTGTCCCGGGAGATTCTTCTTATGTCATCGCATTGGCAGAAGCAGACACCTATGAAAGGACTAGGTGTATCTCAGGAGAAGTTTGGAAGAAAGATTTTCTTAAGGTCGCCGACTATGAAATTCCACCGATCCAAGCAGTCGGTTCTGATGAGGGTTTTTAATGGATAGGTTCGCTGATGATGGAAAATTGGGCCAGGGATTCACATCGGCCGATGATCTAGTAGAAGTAGATATAGGTAGTGGAGATAAGCCTAGGCATACTTTTATTAGTGCTAAGTTGAATTCTGAGTGTAAGCAACAGTTAACCGATTTGTTAAAGGAATATAAAGATTGCTTTGCTTGGGATTATACTGAGATGCCTGGTTTGGACCGATCGATTGTTGAACATGGATTGCCTATCAAGTCTGGATTTCGGCCACATCAGCAGCCGGCTCGCCGATGTAATCCTAATATTCTTCCTGATATTAAGGCCGAAATAACCAAACTGATTGAAGCTAAATTTATTCGGCAGTGTCAGTATGCCGAGTGGATTTCCAATGTGGTTCTAGTCTACAAGAAAAATGGGAAGCTTCGGGTCTGCATTGATTTCAGAAATCTTAACAAAGCTACACCGATGGACGGTTACCCAATGCCAGTTGCCGATTTGCTGGTTGATGCTGCAGCTGGGCATCAGATTATCAGCTTTATGGATGGTAATGCAGGGTATATTCAAATATTCATGGCTGAAGAAGATATTCCAAAGACAGCATTTAGATGTCCTGGTCATGTTGGGTTGTTTGAATGGATAGTCATGACTTTTAGCTTGAAAAATGCTAGTGCTACTTATCAGAGGGCTATGAATTTTATATTTCACGAGTTCTTCGGTAAGCTGGTGGAGATTTATATTGATGATGTGGTGGTTAAGTCTGGAGACTTTACAAAGCATCTTGCCGATTTGAGAAAGGTATTGGAATGTACAAGGAAGCACGGGTTGAAGATGAATCCCAATAAGTGTGCGTTTGGTGTATTGGCAGGAAAATTTCTTGGTTTCATGGTGCATCAAAGGGGAATTGAAATTAGTCGAAGATCCATTGATGCTATCAACAAAATAGTTGCTCCTACCAACAAGACTGAGCTCCAGTCCTTGATCGGCAAGGTAAATTTTATCAGGAGGTTTATATCTAATTTGTCTGGTAAAATTCGTGCTTTCAGTCCTTTACTTAAGTTGAAAGCCGATCAAGAGTTCGTATGGGGGAAAGAACAACAGTTGGCCTTGGATGAAATCAAGAAGTACTTGGTAAATCCTCTAGTTCTGATTCCACCTCAGCAAGGGAAGCCCTTCAGATTATATTTGTCTACCGATGGGATGGTCATCGGTTCGGCTTTAATTCAAGAGTTTGAAGGGAAGGAACGTGTGATTTACTATTTAAGCAGGAGGTTGATTGATGCTGAGACCAGGTATTCGGCTATTGAGAAACTGTGCTTATGCTTGTACTTCTCTTGTATTAAGTTAAGGCATTATTTACTGTCGGCCGAATGCATGGTTATCTGCAAAGATGATGTGGTCCGATACATCCTGTCTATGCCGATCATGAGTGGCAGGATCGGTAAGTGGATTTTGACGCTGTCGGAATTCGATCTGCGTTATGAATCGGCTAAAGCAGTTAAGGGATAGATTATGGCCGATTTTGTAACTGAACATTGCGGTACAGTGGAGGCTTTAGAAATTGTACCTTGGACGCTCTTCTTTGATGGATCCACGTGTGACCGGGGGGCAGGAATCGGCATAGTATTAATTTCCCCTCGGGGAAGGAAGTATGAGTTTTCCTTGCCGATTGTTGCCACGTCCACAATGATGCTGTTGAGGTCTTCGGGGATTCTATGCTAGTTATAAATCAATTGGCTGGAAGCTATGAATGCCGAAGTGAAGTCCTGATAACTTATCATTAAAGGAGTATGCAACTGTTAAAGGAATTCAAGGATTTCCGGTTAGAGCATGTTCCTCGATTGCATAATGAAGAGGACAATCGGTTGGCTCAGCATGCCTCGGGATATCAGCCCATGATTAATGCAATATCGGCAATCGGTGCTGATGATTGGAGGAAAGAAATCATTGATTATTTGAAGGATCCATCTAAGAAAGTTGAGAGGCGTGTTCGGTTTCAAGCTACCAAGTATGTGCTCCTTGAAGGTGAATTATATTGCCGAACTATCGATGGGATTCTTCTCAGATGCTTAGGTGATGATGGGGCTAAAGGTTTGATGAGAGAAATCCATGAGGGAGTGTGTGGAGCACAACAATCGGCTTTTAAGATGAAGTGGATGATTAGAAGAAATGGGTATTATTGGCCGAATATACTTGAGGATTGCTTTAAGTATTTCAAAGGGTGTCAAGGCTGTCATAAATTTGGCAATATCCAAAGGGCACCTGCATCGGCTATGAATCCTATCATCAAGCCTTGGCCATTCCGGGGATGGGCTATCGACTTAATCGGCCAGATTTATCCGCCATCCAGCAAAGGGCATAAGTTTATCTTGGTCGCCACCGATTATTTCACCAAGTTGGTTGAAGCTATTCCTTTAAAGAAAGTTACATCGGCCAATATGATTGATTCTGTGAAAGAGCACATTATCTACCGATTTGGGATTCCTCATACAATTACTACCGATCAGGGTACTATGTTCACGTCGGGAGAGTTTGACGAATTTGCAATCGGTATGGGAATTAAAGTGTTAAACTCTTCTCCTTATTATGCTCAAGCTAATGGGCAGGCCGAGGCATCTAACAAAGGAATTATCAAGCTTATTAAACGAAAGATTGAGGAGAATCCTAGGAGGTGGCACACATTGTTAAACGAAGCTTTATGGTCATACCGGATGGCTTGTCATGGGTCGACCAAGGTTTCACCTTATCAGTTGGTGTATGGGCATGATGCAGTGTTACCTTGGGAAATTAAGACTGGATCTAGGCGACTATCTTTTCAGGATCAATTGGCTACCGATGATTATGCAACTTTGATGATAGACGAGTTAGATGATCTAGCAGGACATCGGCTAAGGGCCTTAATGAGTATAGAAGAGAATAAGAAGAGTGTTGCCACATGGTATGATAAGAAGGTAAAGGCTAAGGAGTTTGCCGATGGAGACTTGGTATGGAAATTGATCTTACCGATCGGGACTAAAAGTTCAAAATTTGGGAAATGGTCTCCCAATTGGGAAGGTCCCTGTCGGATAAGTCGATCGGCTCCTAGTAATGCCTATATTTTAGAAACTCTCGAAGGAGTTGAATTTCCCAGAGCATTAAATGGCAAATATCTAAAGAAGTACTACCCCAGCATATGGGTCGATGCATAAAAGTTAGATGCTGATAACACTCCTATCGGCATGATCAAAATGTATCTGGGGATAAAACTCAGTGTTTTAAAAGGCGCCGATAACAGTCCTATCGGCTAGACCAAATATTAGGAGAGCTGGAAAGCAGAGAGGGGCAAGGATGTATCGCTGATGAAGAGCTCATGTGTTCAATAGTGCCTGGATAGTCGATATGCCGCACAGACGGATCTGGTTGGCTTCCTCTAACTCCTTCACGTCGTCATCGGCAGAGCCCTCCACCGGCTTCAGCTTCTTTTTCATCTGCAGTGCCTTACGGCCATGAATGTTTCGTTCTTGCTCAAGAAGCTTGATTGTCTCCGGCTGTTGGCTTTCTTCTTGATGAGCTTATGACAGGGCATCCTCTACCTGCTTGAGTTCTGCCAACAGGGCTTCTCTTCTCACCGATAGATCAGAAATCTTCTGTTTCAATGCATCTCCTGAAGACTGTAAGATGCCGATGTTCTTGTGTTTCTCATCGGCAAGGAGCTTCACTTTCATCATCTCTTCAGACAACTAGGCACGAGCAGCTCTATCGGCGAGACGTTGGGCAGCCTTCTGATACTGCAACTGACGGCTTTCTAGGTGCACAGCCTGAAAGACGATTTCTTCAGCATCGGCAGGAATCTGGCCTCTGAGGGTCTTGAACAAAGCCTTGGCCGGGTCAGAGTCATCGACCAGTTGGGCTGATAATTTCTCCAACTTCGCCCTGATTTCTGCCGACGTGATCCCGACTGCCCGAGAAGAGCTGGCTTCCTCGCCTTCGTCTTCAGAGATGTCAATGGCAAAGGAAAACAAGCTATCGGGAGAGTCCTGCTCCTGGAAGAAATATAAAGTGAGTCATTCCGTGGTCAAGTATTGACAAATGATACTGATGGAAATTGGATAGCTTCCTTGTTTCAAGGCAATTTCTCACCTTTGACTGGAAGATGCCAATGGGATTACAGGCTGATCAGCTGAGGTTGCCGATATAACAATGTCAGCTGAAGAAATAACAGAAATAATTATAAGACAGAGAGGATAAGTTCATCGGCAATAATTTCATAAGAATATGGTACCTTGAGGAGGAACAATGCTTGTCTGGATCGAGGAAACTACCGATGCTATGATTGAGCCTGCTGGATCGGTAGTCTGCTCGCCCACATCGGCCGATGTGTCTTCAGGCTGAGGTGCTTCTGACTGAGGTCCTGCTGGATGGATTTCTTCCACTTGAGGTGCTTCTTGCAGCTGAGAGGGAGATGGTACCTGCTGTGTCAGTGTTTCTGGAGAAGAGGGAGAAGATTCTACCAGAATTGGAGATACTGGGGGAGGAGGAGGCGTTGCTACTCTTTGACGCTTTGTTTGTGCTCTGGTACTCTTGGCACCCTTTCTCTTCGGCTCACTAGACTCAGGGGCATCGACACTTGTGCTTCTGGTTTTTGCCATTGCGCCGGTGTGCTGATACAGAAAGGGAAATTTGTGAGTACAAGTACAACAGATGTAAGAACAAGATCGATATGAAAGAATTTGAAAGTGTACCTTGAAAGCTTGTGCCAAGGTAGAGGCAGCTACCGATGGAGATGTCTTAGCCCTCTTGGTGGTGACTTTCTTCAGGCGTACACCTCGATGCATGATGGCAGCCAGAGTTGGAGCGTTGTTGCCGATTGAAGAGATCGGACCTAATGGGAACAGATCAATCGGCTTGCCGCTCCTGCTGGCCGATGGGGGAGTGTCATCGACCTGCAATATAATACAGAAAGTGAGTTACCGATGGAAATAAAGGTTGAAGGAATTGAAACATCGGTTTGGAAATACTTACAGTATTGTCAGGAACTTTGTACTGAGGGTCGATCATGCCGCAGTACGTTACAGCCGATCTGCAGAATAAGTGCTCCTTCCACTCCTGATTAATAAAGCTGGGCTACTCACTAGGAACCCACTCTGACAGATCTGCGTCTGTATGCCTGAGTAATAAAGAGGGCTGGAACCTACTCTGACAGATCTGCGTCTGTATCGGCATTCGGTGCTAGCTGGGCTACTCGGATCCACTCGAGGAGGTTAGTGATGACTTCCCTGGGTTTTATCACATCGGCATAAAAGAGTGCAATCGGCAGCTGGCCGAAAGCTGGTTGACGGGCTAGTGCTGATGGGTTGTAAAACTCATAGGTTTGGTTGGAGGTTTTCCCACTACCGAAGTTCACTGGTATAACTCTGGGGGTGATCAGTGCCATCATCACTTCGTCATCCTTGTTAACAGCATTGTTGAATGGATGGAAGACCAAAGGAAACATGGTGTCTGGGTCTTCATACGGCATCCATGCTCACTGTTCTCTGGTCAGGCCTTCGTATAGGGTTTGGAAGAATCGGCTGACCTAGTCTGCATTGCCCCCTGTACCAGGCAGAACTATGGCAGCCTCACCAAAGTTTAGAGGAGGGCGAGTTGCCGATTCTTCTTCATCCAGTTCATAGTCCTCGGCTGTGTCCCTGGGGAAGCGCTATGTGAAGAGGTCAAACTCAAGACGCTTGTGCATGTGGAGGCTGAGCCACATGTTGGTAAACCACCAGGGACCCCCCAAGTTGCCGATGGACTGGCCGAGCAGGAGAAGAGTTGGGGCTGTAGAATGATGTGATGGAGAAGGAGTACCCGAGAATGAACTATTTATAGGACAAAATGGGTAAGGGTAAATCTGACTTATCACTTCGCCGTATCCGTGAAATCCGAGGATACTCAGGAAGATATGGTAACTGTTCGCACGGTAATCAAGGGATTGCGCAGGTGATTTGACAGGAAGCGGTCGTGATCTGGAGATATTACTGTGCGAGATTTCCTAGTCGGTCCATCGACAACGCCTTGTAACGGTAATATTGCCGATGGACGGATAAAGAGGAGATATCCGTTGGGGAGGATAAGATACGTCACTGTACGGGATGTCCTGTTTAGTTCATCGGCAGTTCTCTGTAACGGTAACATTGCCGATGGGTGATTGAAGTGGAGATATCCGTTTAGGAGGTTGAGGATTTCGAGGAATCTGTGGAGGAATAGAGTCAGAGTTATTCAGATTGAGGTTGTCGGTTACCAAATTGGGAGCATTAATTGCGGAAAGGCATCATTACTGCAGAGAGTTTCGGAGCATTAATGATTTCATACTCCGAAATTGGGGGGCATTTGTTGACTCCGTTTTTGGACACGTATCCAGGATCGGTAGAATGTAGGTCGGCAAGATAGGGTGGCAATATTTGGTCTGCGGAAGATGTTGCCGGTGAAGATAGTTGCTATTGACGGTCCTTAAGTATCAAATTTAATTATCAAATAAACAAAGAAAAGGATCTAAATGAAATCAACATCTATACTTAGGGTTTTATCTGACAAAATTCCACGAGTTTTGGTGTTTGTCTATTTCTGCAGGGGGTTATCAGGAAATATGGAAGAAAGGCCCACACGCCGGGATTACATAGAGATATTAATGTGCCGCGCAATTTTACGTCATCTAGAAGACTCCAGAAGCCACGGGAAGGAAGCGGAGGCCGAACGGAGCCAGGACCTGGCGCCCGCCCAAGTCCTTAGGGCGCCCGCCCTGCTACAAAGGCCAATCACGTTCAACCTCGCGGATTATGCTCCACCGACCTAAAGGATCAAGAATAACCGTTCAATCAATGTCGATTTGATCCGACGGACCAGGTTCACTTGAGGGGACTATATAACCAGACCCCCTGGCCCCTGGAGGAGGCACCCCTTGATCATTATTCATTATTCATAGACAGAGCAAAAGCTAGGGTTTAGAGATGAGAGCTCTCCTCTCTTCTCTAAACTAGAGTAGATCTAGATAGTAGCAAGATGGAGAGCGAAGGAGGATTAGAGGACAGGTCGGCCTGTCGGTTCTTCCTCCGGTTGTACTTCGTCATGATCAAGCTCTAATCAAGCTTGCTCATGGGATGACTCTGGTAATCTACTTCTAATTCATTATGCAATTACTAATTATGTATGTTCTGGTTCACAACTCTTTTGAGTACTTTAATCTATAGGACGCTATAGGTGAGAGTTGTAGTATAGGTGTAAGCGAGGTGCTTAGATCTAGATTACTTGTGGATATCCCCTGTCTAGCTGGATCGTGTGGTAGGCCGCGTAGGTGACAGTTACGTTGGTCCTCTGTAGTCCACCTCTCGTTAGCAGGATGGGTAGGGTTTATCGGCCTATGGATAAGCATCCTTTGTGGTGTAATCCTATCACATAGTTCGTCCCAGACATAGACATACCCCTTTGAAGTAGAGAAACCATAGTTATCCTCTCTATTCTGCTACCATCGCCCATATACTAGATTGCTCTACTCTCTATTCCCCTATTATTACCCATTGTTATCTTATCTTTAATATTGTTCTTATTCAATTCTACCATCTTTCCTATTTACACCTATTTACTTATCTTGGTTAAGTTAGAGCATAGATCAGTTCTCCCGTTTCCCTGTGGATACGATAAAACCTTTATCCGGGTAAAAGCTTCAACGGTATCCGTGCACTTGCGGATTATCTGTGTGCGTATAAATACCATAGTACACTCTAGTGCCATGCTGGGGATGACAACCTAGTATTCAAGTGGTGTTAGCAAGTGTCAACAAGCATTTTTGGCGCCATTGCCGGGGAGACGGTTGCTGAGTTGACTATGAACTAGCTTAATCATTTTCTAAAAAAATAAAAAAAAAATATTTTCCTTTTATCCTTTGCCTCATCTCTGCTAATCTTTCTTCTTATCTAATCCTTGATCTCTGGTCTATCATGAATTCAAACATGTCTATCTATGAATTTCATAGACCTATGGGCACACATCTCGAACCACCAAAATCTTCAAAGCCTATCATAGCATCTAGTTTTGAGATAGACCCCGAATACATAGAATTTGTTCAAAAACAACCTTTCTCAGGAGAAGGTGAGGAAAACCCATACACACACCTAAGAGAGTTTTATCGAGTCTGTGACCTCCTTCGCATTGAAGGCATGTCTGATGAGACCCTTAAATGGAAGCTCTTTCCGTTCTCTTTAACGGGAAAAGCTAGACATTGGTATAAACTCAAAGTAGGGAGTGTTCATGGAGATTGGAAGGAGTTACATAATAGTTTTCTTTCTAAATATTTTCCAATCTCCAAAGTGGCGGAACTTCGGTGTGAGATTATTTCTTTTAGGCAACTGGAAGAAGAATCTCTTAGGAAATCATGGGACCGCTTTATTAACCTTACTCTCACTGGCCCAAAGCATTCTATTCTAGAAGAAGTTCTTCTAATTCACTTTTTTGAGGGCCTTAGTGGGGAAAATAAGCAAACCTTGAATACAGATTCTAGAGGATCCTTCTATCACCTACCTGTTAGTGAAGCTTGGAATTTGATTGATTTATTAAGTGGAAAGTCTCCTGGCTTTTATATCCATGAGAAAGAGACAGAACCAGTTCCTACACAAGAAGAAGAAGTTTCGATAGCCAGATCACAACCACTTCAATTCCAAACTTTAGCTATCGATCCTAAACCATCAATACCCCAAAATTCTCCAAGGGAGGAAGGAATTCCGACCTTAAATCTTTCAGATGCTGATGGTTTTGACTTCTGGTTCCATAAGAGACCTTCAAGCAGGGATAATTCAAATCCTCGCAATAATGGTTCTCTTAGAGAATGTCCTGGTTCCTATTATGAAGAAGTCGAGGATGACATATCAAGTGAAGGAGAGCTAAGCCATTTTGAAAATTCTAACACCTCCCCTTTCCTGATCACAAGTTCTAAATGGCTAGAATGTGTAGAATGGATGGATAAGGAAGAAGCCTCAATGAATTCTGACTTTGGTTCAATTTCAAATGGTGAGTTCTTGACTCCCTTTGAAGAAGGGATTCATCCAACTATAGAAGAGGACATAAGTGAGACCAATCCAAGAGAAACTCTGAACATTCAGATTGGAGACGAAGATAACATTAATGAGCATGGAATTTATTTCTTAGCCACTTTGTTTACTCCATGCTCATATGCAACATCTTCCCAATCTATTGGTCTCTCCAACATCACCACATTTGAGATCTCCAACCCCCTCTTCCTTTCTATTTATAAAAACTTTAAAAGGGCGGTTGTCGATGCATATGTCTATAATAAATATTGCAGATCTCGTTGAGTTGATCTTGATTGAGGTCAGCGTTGGAAGGGAAACCACTTCGCCGACATAAATTGATGGTTTCCCAAGGACAAGCTTGGTGTCCTAAGATAAGCACTGATCAGATCGTAACATGAGTTTTTAATTATCTGCAACATTACCTTGTGTATTGAGCATATAAGGATAATTGTAAAAATATTCCTTCGGGTATTCTTGTCACTAACCTTTCCAGGATTGGAGCAAGAAGATCGGATGAATGACAAGCAAGTACAAGGTATGTCCAACCAATCATGATGCAACACTGAATTAAATTCATCCAAACTTGAATTCTGCAAAATTCAAGCTTGGGGAGTACTTTACATAAAAACATCCTTTGCCATGTTGCTATGTTGGTTGTCCCTACCTTTAAGTCATGCTCAATTTGTTAAATACTAATCACACTACTTCATCTCCACTTGAGTAGATCTCTATAAATGCTGTCATGTTACCTTTGTCTATTTACTAGTAAGTGTTAGTTTGGAAGTACTGCACATACTTCTATTGGCTTTAAAATTAAGCATGGTGCTTAGGTTAAACAACATTCTTTAATCTGATTAGACATGGAGTCTAGTTCGGTTATTGAACTAAAAACTGCTTGTGTAGACATTGGTATATTTTTGTCGGACTAACCTCTGCAGAAAAACTTTCAATATTGATTTGGGAAGTCCTGAGATAAACTCACATCAGAGACGAAGAGAGTGACACATGAAGTTTAACAATTTGCACAAGAAGGACATAGCTCATTCATCATAGAGAGATGATCCATGGAGGGTGCCACAAACACGATGCACAACCGCTAAGAAAGGAAAGCTTCCATAAGGTGATACTGTACCATCACTCTTCAAGCAAGGTAACATCTTAAGGTGCTTGACTATCACTTTTATAAGCTTCTCCTTGGTTCTGGCGTTCATATAAATAAAAGAGACAAACATTTATGATTTACAACTCTAGATTAACCAACCCAACTGATTCAACATGTTTAGTCCTTTAATCCTTGTTTTTAGTACTACCTCCATGATCCCACACTCCTAATCATATGAGCTAAAATGTTACACATTCAATCATTGAGAGATATAAAGAAAAAGACATATACATAGA
Source organism: Sorghum bicolor (assembly GCF_000003195.3). Classification (NCBI taxonomy): domain Eukaryota; kingdom Viridiplantae; phylum Streptophyta; class Magnoliopsida; order Poales; family Poaceae; genus Sorghum; species Sorghum bicolor. Next base: position 21,673,250 of record NC_012877.2, read on the forward strand.
TAGATTATCTTTCCGTAAGGTTGAGCGATCTGATCTGACAAATGTTATAAGTGCTACACTCATGAACTTTTCATCCATCAACTTTGTCTTGCTCACTATGCTTAGGGTTAGAGAAGAACAAATAAACTTTAGGTTTTGTTGGTGTTTTCCACCAACAGGACCCATGCACTTGATCTCTGCCTTGTCTCTATGAGCAGGTACACTTTGAGCAAAACACGGAGGAGTTTTATAACTCTCAGACTCTACCAAGTGAAGGACCTGGATCTACGAGCACAAACACACTGAGCAAGATACTGCCAACGCCGCGCTTCGAACTGCTGGGCAAAGAAGAGGTGCAAACGTCAAGGTCCGCACCTGAATCAAATGAGGCACCTGAAGAATGAACACGGTGAGAAGTCTTGTTAAGAAGACTTAAAACATTGAACCCTCGCCGAAAGGTAAGATCGGTAGTTATCCATATTTATCCTTTCTGCATTCCCTTTTCCCTTTAATTATTTACTTTCCTTAAATAGATTATTAGTTAATCATGCTATCTTGAAAAAAAATAGAAATGTTAAAAAATACTAAGCCCCATGTGAGTATACGAGTGGCATAAAACCCATAAGTACCTTCACTGTGGTGGCATAAAAATAAAATAAATATTTCTTTTCTGCTTTATAAAATAAAAATATAAAAATAGGAAGTAATATTTATTGAGGAAGCTCAACATGATGAAGGCTAGATATTTATGCTAACACTTAATTAGTTCCACAAGCTTTGTTGTCTATTTGAGCTCCACAGAATTTAAGAATCAAGAAGACTAGCAGACGGAGGACATTCTAATCGCTGTCAGAATGCTACTGACTTTCAAATACACCTCTACCACCTCCTAGCTACATCAAGAAAAATTACGTCAAAATTCAGCTTGGGGGAGAGCACCCCCATTTATCTGCTAAGTGTTTCTACCTATCTTTATACTTATATTATATTAAAATATTAAAATACATAAACTATGAAAAACCAAATAAAGATTTTGTGCTTATATATATATTTTTTGCTTAGTGTGTTTAATAAAAAAGTGGCTATGCTAATCTGAATCTTAATAATAAAACTCTAGCATGGATATGATGAATAGTTGCTCTGCTTAATTTGCAAATTTGAAGTTCTCCCTCAAGTTTAGACATAACTGTTATAATTTAAAGCTTGCTCTAGATCTAAACTTGTGGGATGAAAACTTGATCTTAAATCTAAGTTGTTAACGGATATGATATGGGAATGTTGAGCTGCTGTTTATCTGTTCCTAGAGATGCTAGAATTCTGGAGAATTTTATCTTTAAAAAATCTTTAAAATATTGCATGATGAGTTTCTGTATGATGAGAGTTTAAATACCTACCACAGCCATATATACATGCTTGCTAGACTTTGAGCCACACATTTATTATTTACTACTTATGAGCATTGAGTGTGGTCAAGCTGTGTAGACCCTTAGGAGCTTGTCATGTGGTTAAATCAAGATTTCACTTGCACATTCACTCATATATGCTACTTCTACTTCGAAAGTACCATCCACATATATCCACTCATTTCCATCTCTAGAACCACCCAAAAATATTCTACTCCTAATCCGGGAGAGAATAACCAAAAAAATATTTCTGTTTTGCCTTGTGAAATAAATGCTCAAGTTATCTTGCTACTACCACTTGCTATATTATCTCAAGAGATGAGTGCTCTAAAAAAAGAAAAAAGAAGAAAAGAAAAAAATATATATAAATAAACGAGGAAATAAAAAGGGGCAAGTGCCCGGAACCTCGAAAGAAAGAAAAAGTGAGACGAGAGGTAAAAATGGACAAGTGTGCGACAGTAGAATTAGGGGTACAAGATACCCACCTGAGAGGAAAGAAAAAGAAGAGCATCTCATTCTCCTCATAAAGTTTCAAAAAGCAAGGAAGGTATGTATCCCCTCCAAAGAGCAAAAGTAGAATTAGACTTCCACCATTGTTATCACCATCATCACCATACAGCATTCATTCGCCACACATGCACATCTTGATTTGACTTATTGACTTGTTTCTCTGGATCCATGGTTTGACTATACAATAAATGTCTTGTAAGTATGTATACTTTATCTCCCACCTATGAGCTCCAGATATTAAAGCCTTATTAGAGTAGGGTGAGAGAGAAGGCAATGTCACTATGCCTTATACCACAAATACCACATATCTTGAGAGAAGACATATACCATCACTGCCTTGGTATGGATCCAGAAATACCACAAAAGAGAGATTTAGAGAGTCATACAAGGAATCTCTGAGTTTTATTTGAAAAACTGCAAAAACTCTAGAGCTATAGCTGATCAAGAATAAGAGACATGGCACTTGGCTAGACTGTTCTATCTTTTAACTACTCAAGACAGAAGTGACGGTTACAAGTCCCATGGTGAAAGGTAAAGTAAGTAAGTTTTAGTTCTTGACAGTTTACTCTAACTCAGAGATGAGATCTTATTTAAAAGCATGTGTACCGTCAAATTTTTAAGATATTGCAACAACTTCTGATCCATTGCTGAGTCTATCCTTGCTCAGGGATGAGCAAGAGGTAAGCTTGGGGGACTTTGTTGACGGTCCTTAAGTATCAAATTTAATTATCAAATAAACAAAGAAAAGGATCTAAATGAAATCAACATCTAGACTTAGGGTTTTATCTAACAGAATTCCACGAGTTTTGGTGTTTGTAAATTTCTGCAGGGGGTTATCAGGAAATATGGAAGAAAGGCCCACACATCGGGATTACATAGAGATATTAACGTGCCGCGCAATTTTATGTCATCTAGAAGACTCCAGAAGCCACGGGAAGGAAGCGGAGGCCGAACGGAGCCAGGACCTGGGCGCCCGCCCAAGTCCTTAGGGCGCCCGCCCTGCTACAGTCGCCAATCACGTTCAACATCGTGGATTATGCTCCACCGACCTAAAGGATCAAGAATAACCGTTCAATCAATGTCGGTTTGATCCGACGGCCCAGGTTCACTTGAGGGGACTATATAACCAGACCCCATGGCCCCTGGAGGAGGCACCCCTTGATCATTATTCATTATTCATAGACAGAGCAAAAGCTAGGGTTTAGAGATGAGAGCTCTCCTCTCTTCTCTAAACTAGAGTAGATCTAGATAGTAGCAAGATGGAGAGCGAAGGAGGATTAGAGGAGAGGCCGGCCTGTCGGTTCTTCCTCCGGTTGTACTTCGTCATGATCAAGCTCTAATCAAGCTTGCTCATGGAATGACTCTGGTAATCTACTTCTAATTCATTATGCAATTACTAATTATGTATGTTCTGGTTCACAACTCTTTTGAGTACTTTAATCTATAGGACGCTATAGGTGAGAGTTGTAGTATACGTGTAAGCGAGGTGCTTAGATCTAGATTACTTGTGGATACCCCTGTCTAGCTGGATCGTGTGGTAGGCCGCGTAGGTGACAGTTACGTTGGTCCTCTGTAGTCCACCTCTCATTAGCAGGATGGGTAGGGTTTATCGGCCTATGGAGAAGCATCCTTTGTGGTGTAATCTTATCACGTAGTTCATCCCAGACATAGACATACCCCTTTGAAGTAGAGAAACCATAGTTATCCTCTCTATTCTGCTACCATCGCCCATATACTCGATTGCTCTACTCTCTATTCCCCTATTATTACCCACTGTTATCTTATCTTTAATATTGTTCTTATTCAATTCTACCATCTTTCCTATTTACACCTATTTACTTATCTTGGTTAAGTTAGAGCGTAGATCAGTTCTCCCGTTTCCCTGTGGATACGATAAAACCTTTAACCGGGTAAAAGCTTCAACGGTATCCGTGCGCTTGTGGATTATCTATGTGCGTATAAATACCATAGTACACTCCAGTGCGCTGCGGATGACAACCTAGTATTCAAGTGGTGTTAGCAAGTGTCAACAGTTGCCGATGAAGGGGTAACCGAATATGACTAAGTCCATATGTGGTGGTGTGTTTATGCCGATGGCCAGTATTAACTGTTGCCGATGGAGAGTCTGCCAATGACATGGAGGGAAGACTCGGAGATTGCCGATTGGTCGGTGGTGGTGTCCCAGTCTGTAACAGGGGGATAGTTTTATGTTTTCCTTAGTTATTTAAATCGTTTTGTATACGGATTCTGTTTAAATTTGGAATTCGAGTCCTAGTCGTGTCTAGTTGTCGCTCTTTGAGCAGGGTATAAATATAGACCCTAGGGCATTGTAATACAGACATCTATCAATCAATCAAACACCAGTTTTTACTCATATTCTATTATCTACTTTTCGACGACTTCGTCATACTTTTTACTTTTTATTACGAGTTCTTAGGAATTCGTCGACTTAAGCTCGGCGCGTTCTCAAGTTCCGCATGAATACCTCTTGGCCGTGGCATCCGGGCGCATCGCTGTTGTCGGGACCAAAGTATTCGAGTTATCACCTTTGCCGATAGTAAGGTCAAATCGGCTGGCACGCCTTAACGTTTAAATCGGGTATTAGCCCTTTCTGTTTGTACATCCAGCTTTTGCATCAACAACTACGTTTATGCTAGCAATGATTACTCGAAACTCAACCGGACGAGATTAAAGTAAACACATAAACCAAAGAACAATAAAACAAGAACTTACTAGAATTAGAAGTCAAATTACTGAAGAATCCTATGAGCAAGCCTCGGGTTAGAAGACTTGATCCCGCAGGTACAACCTCAAAGTAGACACCGACAGGCCGGGCTTCCTCCGATCTACACCTCCACTCTATCTCTCTCAATCTAGTAGAAACTAGAAGATCTAATTCTACTCACATTGGATGCTAAGCCTAAAAGAAATTTTATTTAGAGGAGAGGTATTCCTTCGAGGGCTCCTCTCAAGTCTATGATGAACTTGTCTCCTCCAGGGGCCAGGGGGTCTGGTTTTATAGTCTCCTCAAATGAATGTGAGTCGTTGGATCAAACCGACATTGATTGGACGGTTATCCTTGATCCTTTAGGTTGGTGGAGCTTGGTCCCCGAAAAGAGTTCTGATTGGAGTCCAGGTCAGGGCAGGCGCCCAAGGGGGGAGGGCGGGCGCCCTGCCCCCGGGCCCGTTCGACCTCCCGTTCGTTCTCGTGGCTTCTAGAGTCTTCTAGATGATAGAAAATTGCGCAGCACATTAATATCTCTATGTAATCCCGATGTGTGGGCCTTTTCTTCCTTATTTCCTGATAACCCCTTGCAGAAATAGACAAATATCAAAACTCATGGAATTCTATCAGATAAAACCCTAAGTCTGGGTGTTGGTTGCATTTGGATCTTTTTCTTTATTTATTTGATGATTATATTTGGTACTTAAGGACCGTCAGCAACTCCCCCAAGCTTACCTCTTGCTCGTCCCTGAGCAATGATGAACTCAAGAGTTTCCGCAGTGGTTTCATGCCTTAAAAGTAAGATCTCATCTCTGAGTTAGAGTAAACTGTTAAGACTTAAAACTTACTCATTTTACCTTTCACAATGGGGCTTGTAACCATCACTTGTGTCTTGAGTAGTTAAAAGATAAAACGGTCTAATCAAGTGCCATGTCTCTTATTCTTGATCAGCTATAGCTCTGGAGTTTTTGCAAATTTTCAAATAAAACTCAGAGATTCCTTGTATGATTCTCTCATATCTCTCTTTTGTGGTATTTCTGGATGCTTACCAAGGCAGTAATGGTATATGCCTTCTCTCAAAGTATGTGGTATTTTTGGTATAAGGCATAGTGATATTGCCTTCTCTCTCACCCTACTCTAATAAGGTTTTGATATCTGGAGCTCATAGGTGGGAGACAGATAATACATACTTACAAGACATTTATTGCATAGTCAAACCATGGATCTAGAGAAACAAATCAATAAGTCAAATCAAGATGTGCATGTGTGGCGAGTGAATGGTGTATGGTGATGATGGTGATAACAATGGTGAAAGTCTAATTCTACTTTTTGCTCTTTTGAGAGGATACATACCTTTCTTGTACTTTGAAGCTTTTTGAGGAGAATGAGATGCTCTATATTTTCTTTTTCTTTTCTCTCAGGTGGGTATCTTGTACCCCTAATTCTACTATCGGACACTTGTCCATTTTTACCTCTCGTTTCACTTTTTCTTTTCTCCGAGGTTTCGGGCACTTGCCCCTTTTTATTTCCTCGTATTCTTTTTCTCTTTCTTATTTTTTTAGAGCACTCATCTCCTTAAATAATATAGCAAGTGGTAGTAACCAAGATAACTCGAGCATTTATTTCACAGGGAAAAAGTAGAAATAGGGAAATGTTTTTGGCTATTCTATCCCGGATTAGGAGTAGAATAATTTTTGGTGAATCTGGAGATGGAATTGAGTGGATGTATGTGGATGCGTACTTCCGGAGTAGAAGCAGCATGTGTGAGTGAACGTGCAAGTGGATCTTGATTTTAACCGCATGACAAGCTCCTAAGGGTCTACACAGCTTGACCACACTCAATGCTCATAAGCAGTAAAAGTAAATATGTGGCTCAAAGTCTAGCAAGCATGTATATATGGCTGTGGTATGAATCTAAACTCTCATCATACAAGAACTCATCATGTGTTATTTTAAAGATTTCTTTTTTAAAAAATAAAATTCTCCAGAATTCTAGCATCTCTAGGAACAGATAAACAGTAGCTCAACCTTCCCATATCATATCTGTTAACGACTTAGACTTTAGATCAAGTACTCTTCCCACAAGTTCAGGTTTAGAGCAGGTTTAAATTATAACAGTTATGCCTAAACTTGAGAGAGATTTCAATTTTAAGAACTAGTCATGGCAGAGCAACTATTCATCATTTCCATGTGAGAGCTTATCATAAGGGTTCATAGCAAACTTTATTTATTTATTTATTTAGCAAACTAAGCAAAGATATAAGCACAAAATTTTTATTTGGCTTTTTATGATTATGCATCTCTTTATTATTTGAGTAAAGTAAACGCGAGTAGAAACACTTAGCTGGATAAATGGGGGTGCTCTTCCCCAAGCTGGATTTTGACGTAATTTCTTCTGATGTAGCTAGCAGGTGATGGAGGTGTATTTGAATGTCAGCAGCACCCTGACAGCGATTAGAATGTCCTTTGTCTGCCAGCCTTCTTTGATCCTTGAATTTTGTGGAGCTCAAATAGACAACAAAGCTTTGTGGAACTGGTTAAGTGTTAGCATAAAGATCTAGCCTTTATCATGTTGAGCCTCCTCAATAAATATTATTTATTTAGCAGGATCATGCACTTATTATTTTTATATTTTTATTGTAAGATGAAAACATATTTATTTTATGCCACCATAGTGAATGTACCTATGGGTTTTATGCCATGAGCATACTCACATGGGGCTTACTATTTTTAACATTGTTATTTTCTTTTCGAGATGATATGAACCTGATTAACTAAGCAAACTATTTTCAATAGTTGAGAGGAAAAAGGATAACTACCAAGTTGACCTCTTGGCAAGGCGTTCGGTGTTTTTAAGTCCTCCGAACGGGACTCTCCGTTTTCTCAATCGTCCGGGGATTTGCTGGGTGGCGTAGTCGGTGGTTCCGGCGGCGCCTCCTCTTCGTGTATAACTATCTTATTTTCCTGACTCGGTGCTACGGTCTCCTCAGGACAGTTCTGTTCAAGCTGTATGTCTTCAGACCTTATCACTTCTTCTTCGTAGTCTACCCATCCGTCCTTGATGATTTGCTCCTCTTGTTTCGGTTGCGTTGCCTTCTTCAGAGGAAAGTGCATGTGGACTTCTATGGTTCCAATATAAATGATGGCTTTGATGGTGTTGAGGAACGGTCTTCCAAGGATGGTGGGTGGATCATACTCGTCTTCTCCCATGTCAATGACCAGAAAATCATCTAGAGCTGAATGTATGCTGGTTGTAGAGGCATGGTTCCATGCAGGAGCTGATAAGTGACTACGGCCATTATGTTGTCGTCAGATCTGGTGTCGTAGAGTCTCTTCTGAAAAGAGTATCCATTGATTGTGCACTTGATGCTTGGAACACTAGGGTCGTCCTTCTTGATCAGGAAAGGCGACTTGAGTCAACGATCTTGACCTCCTCCGACAAGGATCCAATGTTTTAAGTCTTCTGGACAAGACTTCTCACCGTCTTCATCCTTTAGGTGCATCATTTGATTAGGCGTGGACCTTGATATCTGTACCTCTTGATATGGTGTCACCCATGTTCTTTGTTTGCCCAGCAGTTCGAACTGCAGTGTTGTCAATATCCTACTTAGTGTGTTTGTGCTCGTAGATCCAGGTCCTTCACTTGGTGGAGTTTGGGAGTTGTAAAACTCCTCCATATTTTGCTTGAAGTGTACCTGTTTATAGAGACAAGGCAGAGATCAAGTGCATGGGCCCTGTTGGTGGAAAACACCAACATAACCAAAAGTGTATTTGTTCTTCTCTAACCTTAAGCATAGTGAGCAAGATAAAGTTAATGGATCATGAGTATAGCATTTGTCACATCAGATGGCTCAACCTAATGGAAAGATAATCTATCTATATTTATGTTTTGTTTATATCTTCCAAAGATTTAATGTGCAACTGTGGGGGTACAAACCCCTATACCCTTACGGCTGGACTTGGGTCAGGAGGCTTGGCCCATCACAAAGACAGTCCGAGGCTTGATACAACTGCTCGGAGTTTCACGCAAGGAAACAAGACGTGGAGATCAAGTCGGATTCTAGTCGGTTAGAATAAGGAATTGATATCATACTGTCTAGGGCATTTGTAACCGACTAGGATTAGTTTTCAGATCTGTAACCCTGCCCTCTGGACTATATAAGGAGAGGCAAGGGACCCCCTGAGGACACATTATTACCTCAACACAAATCAATACAACTAGATGCATGACGTAGGTATTACTCCCACACAGCGGCCGAACCTGGATAAAAAGCTTGTCCGTGTCTTGCGTCACCGTCTAGTTCATAGCTTGCGCACCGTCTACCGATAAACTACTACCGTGGTATACCCCAAGGTAGACTGTCGACTAGCTTTCGTCGACAGTGGCGCGCCAGGTAGGAGGTTTGCGTACAGCTCTTTCGACAAACAAGATGGTCATCGTTCCAGCTTCCGCGGCCGTGCCTGAAGGCCTCACGTTCACCGTCGGCCAGATCACGTGGACGACTCATGCCGGCGGCCTCACGACCACGACTTCGGGAGAAACCCAGATCCGATCTGTGACGACAGCAGCGTCGATTCCGATCACGCCGACCCCGAGCACTCGACCTCCGATCCCTCGTTACAGGGGAAAGAAGGTCGACGACTCGGATCTTTTCCGAGCCCTTGATCGCACCGACCTCAAGCTCCTTGAAGCTTCCCGAATAGTAGATGGGATCTCATGCCAATCTGATCAAGTGGCGCCGACGGACTCTTTCGACTCCTGCCGGCCAACTCGTGTCATCACATACGAACAGCTGGGGACGTCTCTGACAATAACGTCCACCCCCACAGGGCGGTCCATCGAGCTCAAGGCAGATCCAGACCAGAGTTCTCCCTACGGACTAAACAACTCGGCCGATCACTACTCACGGCACATCCAATCCCTTTTCAACAGGGCGGGCTGGTCGCCGAGACAGAGCAGCCGAGCAGCTCGCCATTACATCAACATGGTATCAATCCAAGTACTGCCGAACGACCAGGCTTCCAGTACAAACACCAGCACAGGGTCTGTCCCTACCGAGGTTATAAACTCCGAGGACGAAGATTACGACCTGGATTTACCACCATATCCTCCGGGTTTTTCTCGCTTCCCAGTCTTTCCGCCTCAGCGGGGAGATCTTATCTTCAATGTCAGCAACGATGAACCGGTTGTGGACGGAGAAACAGACGAGCAGAAGCAGCTCTACGAACAGCGCAATACCGACCGTGCTCGGCGTCGCGCGGACGAGGAACGGCAACTTGCGCCGCATAACCTCAGTGACGCTTTCGACATGGTCGGAGATCAGCAAGTCTACAAAATGCCAAGTGCTAACGTGGCTGTTGCTATGGCAAACCTGGACCGACTCCTTGATACTCTTGAGTGCCAGGGTGTCCGATCCAGTATACGCGCACACCTTATCGCCGCGATGGGACAGACAGCCACCTTACTCAAAAGGGTCCAAGCTATCTCCTACATAGAAGTCTCTTCCGACCAGACTCATCGCAGCTGGACTTCACCACAACCCAGCGAGCGCCACCGTAGCCGCTCTCCCAACAATCGCAGGAAGGATGTGGGGCACGACAACTGTGGTCGGGACGCCGGCGGCTACCGCGAACACAAGCGTGGGCGTGGTCACGAAGTAAACCAGGACAGGGATCTATGATACAACATCCATCCCAAGGACGCCCGGCACCGCATCAACAGGCGTGCCACGGAAAGAGCAGTGCATGAAAACTTGCGGCGCATTGAGTACGATGCCGCGCACGGCCCTGCCGGCCTAAGGCAGTTTTCTTCACACCTTCGCCAAGTCGTATGGCCCCGTGTTGAGGATATCAGTAAGGGGTACCCCAACTGATGTCCATGTCGGGATTATCCATATGCAATTCGAGGCCTCCTACTCGACGCTCTGCCCAGTCACGCATACGGTCATCGACGACCGCAGCCTCGAGGACGGAAAAGGCGTCGAGCGAATCGGCCAGGGCTCGAACGTCGGTAACCGTCGAATACGGAAACAGGCTCGAGCGAATCGGGAGGTGTCGAGTGCAAGGACGCCACCCGCCGCCTGACGCGGGCACGGGAACCAGGGCATTTAATGCGCCTGTCGCATTCTCACCTAACACGCCGGTCACGGGAAGCGTGATTGGGAACAGGCACCCGTCCCGTCATTCTTTTTGCAGCCTTCCCCACCAAATAGCCCAGAGCATGTCAGGATGCAGGAAGCATGGTCGGAACGTCTAATCAAGACCCCCTCGAGACGTCCAAGGTCAGCGCTTTGGCAAGCGAGGCGTTGCACGGCAACCGACCCTCGAACAGACACTTTTCCTTCCTGGGCAAGGGTTGGGCGTCGAATGGCAACACCACAACCGCTCCGACGCATTTGCTGCCATGACGTACAGGCGTGCAGCAGACAAACAAGCCCAAGATGGCGTACAGAGCGGGATACAGGGGCACGCGTAATCATCATCAAGCTACCAGGACGGGACGCCTCGAGACCACGCCGGTACGGAGGCCTCGAGTAGGTCAGCGCGCCATACCTCTATCGACCCCTACTCTGACGCCTATACATGTACCCTAGGTCTCTCCTTGGAAACTATAAAAGGGGAGACCTGGGAGCTGATACGAGATCACGCAAGACAACACTCATACGCAGTAGAACTTCCATACTCCATCTCATTCCATTCCACGCTTGTATTCACCCCTGTACAAGTACTTAGGTGCAAGAAAATACAAACTCTCCCCCCCCACTGGACGTAGGGCCTTCTCTTGCCCAAACCAGGATAAATCCTTGTGTCTTTTTGCATCACCATCTGGAAAAGGGAGCACGCATACAAATTTACTTGTTGGTGTGACCCCCCGTGGGGAAAACACCGACAGTTGGCGCGCCAGGTAGGGGTCCTGCGTGTTTTTCACCAATTTCCCATTCTTTTCCAGATGGCCACTCTCACTTCGCCGATTCTGTGCTCCACGGTGATTTGGTTTGGGAGTCTCGAGTTCATGTCTACCGTCTCCGGCTATGACATGATCTTGCTCTCGATCAAAGGACCGGGAGGAGCCCGCGTTGCGCCAGCACGGTCAAGGGCCTCGAGACGTCCTCGCCATCATGCCTCCCCACCCAAGAAGAGGCGTGGGCAGCACCACCGTCGCCCTTCTGCCTCGTCGCGACCGACAGTTTGTGCCAGGCAGGAGGTGACGCTGGAGCCAACAACACCGCGCGCCAGGGCCGTGGACATGATGGCCCAACGCCGTGAGGATGATACGACGACAGGAGGTGACGCGCCCCGCGCGCTCTCCCCCACCACCTGGCTACTTCCAAACGGGCTGTTCGCCCCAAGAAGAGCATTGCTGTTCGGCCTGGACAATGCCGCGGCATCGCTCGCCAGGGCAATATGTCCAAATGCCCAGACGTACGTGGAGAGACCAATGGTCCTCCCACGCGCCCCTGGAGCACAGCGACCGACGTCCGAGCTGCCGGATTTCTCCCAGGTGCGAGGCCTCCGCCGCCTAGGCCCTGGGCGGTACACGATTACCTCTCTCAGGCAGCGGCTGCTGGAGGAAGGACGCGGATGCTTCTACGCCGCCGAACCGGACTCCGGCTCGGAATCTGACAACTATGACCCTACTAGGGAATGCTTTCATATCGACGGGGCGGTGGAGACCACCGACGAGACACAAGACGCTGTTGCCGGCGGCCGAGCCCCTGCAGCAAGGGAAGACCCTAGGACGCCTGGGAACGACGGACAGGTCGACCCCCTTTCGTAGGAAGACAGAGCCGCGCAACTTGCGCAGTTACGAGAGCTCAAGACGAAACTCGACGAAGATCACGAGCGCCTCGTTCTACTCGAGCAAATCCTTGAGCAGGACCTGCCTTACCCGCCTGGCGGAAGCGTCCGCAGACGGGCTCGAGAGGTACACAGACAGATCATCGGGGACGGGGAGCTAGAGCCACCTGTCAGCCGCTTTCCTCGAGCGAGCCAAAATGTTGTGGCAGCAACGATGCTGTTGCGCAACATGCCCAAGCCATCGAACTCCCAAGCACGGCGCATCCGAGACGAGGTGCAGACTCGGCTCCAGGTGGCGGCAGTTCAGCAAGCAGAAAGCTCGGCCTCCCGACGTCGAGGGGCAGCTACTGAAAAGCGCGATGAGCCTGCCCAAAACGAAAAAGAGGTGTCAGTCCATCAGCAGCCCCCCTTGAGGTAAAAAGACCATGCTCGTCCTCCCCGTCGACAACCAACGACGACACGACGCGCAACGTGACATCGACAAGAACCGTCGCCATCGGTATGGAGACGCAGAAGAGCATGGTTACAGTGCCCACCGTGGCGGGAGATACTGTAACATCCCTGATGTTACGGTTACTAAAATTTGGATCATGTCATCATCAGCATTGCACAACATATTTGTTAAGCACACCCTGATGCATTAACTTAAAACAAGTTTAATTTGGTTGAATGTGCTTAGGGAATTAAAGTGTGTTTATATTGTGTTTGGATGATTGTGTTGGTTGCTAAAACCCTAGGGTGAAAGATTTCCGAAAGATTAGGGGGGGAAAACCCTGATTTTTGAACCCTAGAATTGCCCCTTTTTGCACAATTTAAAAACCAAGCAAAATTTGAGGTTGAGTTCAAAAGCAAAGTTGTAGATCTTGTTAAGTTGTACAACTTTGGTGTTTTGAGTTTTTGAAGTTTCAGTATAAAATTCAAAGTAATTTTGAAAATACAGATTTCCAAAAAGTGTCCCCTTTTCCAACTTGAATCTCCAATTCAAAATCTATTTGGAATTTTGAAAAGTGACCAACATGAAAGTTGTAGAGCTCAAAAAGTTGAACAACTTTCATGTTGGGAGTTTTTCAAGTTGTTTGGAAAAATCAAAAGTAATTTTGGAAATCCTGATATGCCCCAATTCAAAAATTTGAATTTCCCCAAATTGGATTTTTGAACTTCAAACTGTTTGGACAAATTCACCATGTTCCACTCAAAATTAGCTTTGGGCACCAAAATATGATTTGTAGCTTATAAAATTTTGCACAACTTTCATTTTGGTGGCAATTTGGCTTGAGTTCAAGTTTTGGCCGAATTTCACAAAAAGACAGAAAGGGGAGGATAGGGGTTGCTACAGTGATCCGATGAGGATCACCGGCCCCTGTCCAACGCGACCGCCGCGCGCGCAGCGCCGCGTGCGCGCGTGCAGGCACGCAGCCTGCTTGCCTGCCTGCGCCGTCAGGTGACGTGGAACCCCGTGCGTGCTCCACTCGGGTATAAAGCCGCTCCACCGGCCGACGCGCCTCCGTTTGCTCCCAAGAACGCCGACGAGCAACACCCGCGCCACCGTGAAATTCGTCCCCCTTGATCCCTTTCCAAGCCACCCGAGCGCACCAACATCTCTGCCAGGAACCCCGCCACCAATTACGCACCCTAGCACGCCCCCTAACCCGCTCAATCGCCGGGACTTCACCTTCTTCCCCAACTCCGGCCAGGACCGCCACCGTGGAACCCTTCACGTGGACACACTGCTCCGGTCGGTATCACGCCTTATCAGTGGTCGTTTCAAGTTCCTCTCGTTTCCCCGATGCTCATGCGCTCGCTCTTGCTCCCTGGACGTGAACAGGTCCACCGGAACGACCTCGCCGAGACTAGAGCGCCCGCCCGACGACACCGTCTCCGTCGCCAGCGACCTTGGCTACCTCCTCGAGCCTCGCAACGTGAGCACCACCTTCTCTGACCTTCGTGGAAGCTCTCTCGCACGTTCAATTGCACTCTACTGAGCCTTAGTGGCCGGCCCACGGTCGGTCATGGCGGCCGCCCGCCTTTCACGTGGCCGAGATGGAAGGGAGAGGGTAGAGCACGATTGATGGTGGGTAATAGGTTCGCGACGACGAGGCGAGGCCGATGCGCGCGCGCGCATGGGCTAACACCCTCGCCAACGGCGGCCGGAGCGTGGCCGAGCCGCTGTGCGCGGTGAAGACGCAACTGATGGGTGGGGCCGCCCCGTCAGTGTCTGGCTGAGAGAGGGGAGGGCGCGCGCAGCGTCCGCGCGGGCCGAGCGTGGACAGGCCGGCCTGCGGGCCGAATTCCTGGGCCGCTCGCGGCACAGTGTTGATTTCCTTTTTCTGTTTATGCAAATTTCTGTTGTGTGTTTGAATTTGATTAGAAAATCATATATGGATCCAAAAATCATGGAAATTTTTGTATAGGTTCCATAAAATAAGTAGAACATAGGAAAAATACTAAAGTTCATTTTCTGATACTATGAACATATATAAAAATTCTGTCTTTTATTTAATAAATAAACTTCCCATGAATTTTTATAATTTTTGGGCATATCCAAAAATCACCAAAATTTGTAGGGAGTCTCTGAATATTATTCCCTGGCTCCACACAAAATTTGGTGGCATTTGGTTAATGTTTGAATAAAATATTATTATACCCTTAATTAATAATTAAATAATAATTCTAGAATAATTAGATGATAATTTGTTTAAATTCTCAAAATTAGGGTTTGAGTGACTTTGGGATTGTGTGATGACCTGAGGTCATTAACCCTAATGACCTTTGGCATTTAATTATTGTTTGGTCTTAATGCTTAATTGTTGTCATTAATAGTTAATTAAGAATTAATTAAGATAAAAGGATTAATAATTAGTTAATTTAGGATAATTATGAATTGAGAGGAGTCCTAATTTACAGATGCAACCTCTTGGGTAAAGACATTAAGATGTTAAACAAATTTAATTATTGTTTAATCTGTGTTGCACCGAGAAGGCAAGTTGTACTCGACTTGGTCCTTCTTGCATATTTGTCATACGCATATCATGAGCATTCATCATTTTGCGTATAGTGTCCATGACCGAAGGAGCGACAGTTGAACTGAACCCCGAGGTCGGTGCTCCGTTCGAGGAAGTAGGATCCGAGACTTGGGAAGTCTCCGAGGGTCCCTCTCAGCTCTGCAACCAAGGCAAGCCCCAGATGCATTAACCCCTCCTTGAATGTTTTAAATCTTTTATCACTTATGAATTGAAAATGATGCATTAGGTAGTCGAGAATTGGGTTAACCTACTTGCTGCATTTACCACCTTGATATTTGTTATCTTGTCCTTGGCACCTGTTTTATTTTAAAATCTGCGTAGTGATGCTTAGCCCTGCTACTAGATAGGTTTTCAAACAAGGAAGTTTGAAGGGTTGTTGTGGAATACACTTATGATCAATGATGTTTCAACTTGAGACCGGTCAGTGGACTTGCTTTAAGAATGGAGTCTTAAAGTAGTGTCTCCAACTGTGTCGGTTAAGGACCGGTCCGTTGATGGCCCGCTGGGTTGAGAATTTATAGTACTAGCCACTTGCCCTCGGAAAGCCCGGTCTTGTGATCCCTCGACGCGAACAGCTACTCGTGCACTGGGCGTGGAGCGATGGCGAGAGTAGTGTGTACCCACCTTACGGATCTGAGATGACCGAGAAACATCTAGATCGGCTGTAGGATGGTGGAGTACTATGCTCTCGGGTGCCGCGAACCTGGTCAAATTTGGGGAGAGCTTGATTTGGGTTGATATATGCAAGATTTGGTTCTACATATGTTGGGTGGTTAGGAACTCCAGCTGGATTGCTAAGCGGTTCGAATCGTCGTTGCTCCCCGATTGGGAGACTCAATCCACTGACCCTCATCATAGTTAAATATGCAACTAAGTTATAAAATGAGGAAGGGGGAAATGTCCCAATTCCCGGACTCAGAGTGACATGAAGCTATGGCCGTTGGATGGATAATACTTTGATTTAGGACTAGGAACTCACAGACTTGTCTGTGGGAGGCAACTAGATAGACTATCCTCGAACTCCTCGGCCTCTTATGGAGAGGAATTCGTGGGTAAAACTTGAAAATAAGGATGCACTATTAGTAAGCTTTTCAGCAAAACACCTTGGCTCCTTGCTCAGCCACCCCTTGTCTACCCCAAGCCTGCATTCCTGATTTATTCTCTTTTTTCGCCAGGTAAGTCTTGTTGAGTACTCCCGTACTCAGGGTTTTATAACCCCTGTTGCAGGTGAAGCTCAGGAGCCGACCTGTTTCGGACCATGTTGTGTCACCGTCGTCGAGGTTGACGACGAGGAAGAGTGAGCGTGACCCATGGGCAGGGTCTGTAAATTGGTAATCTGAGTTCTAAAGTTTAAGTTGCTCCGCTGGACCTGGCTTGTAATAACACTCTACTATTTGGAAGAACTACTTTTGTAAATTAAGTTATGTAATACTTCCGCTGTTTTACTCTGAAATATTATTTTGGTCTTATGTCGTTTGTGATACTGCAATGTCTTCGCAACGAGTGATCCTGGTGTTAAGGTGGCCACTTGCTATCATGTAAGGGTGAGGAGAAGACATTTTCGGTAATTGACCATTGCTGGTGGTCAAGACAAGTTTGTTGGAATCGCCCCGGATAGCGGTGGAATGTGCGTCCTGAGGTGCTCATCAGACTTCTAGAGTGGGAGGATCCCCGGCATCACCGTCAGAGGTCTTTGGGACAATGACAGGTGCCAGTGGGCCCAAACACTTAGGGGGTTCTGCCACAGCTGGTATCAGAGCATTCGTTGCTAAGATGACTGTTGTATCCGTTGAAAAATTTCAAAATCATTTGGATCTAATACTATAAACTTGCCTATTTTGAGTCCAAGTGCTTTAATCCTACCTTACCCCTGTCTGAAGGCCTTCTTAGAATTTTTGAAGTGGTATGGAGGAGCAACATAAAGTATTGCCCTATGTTGTAAAAGTTTGAAGTAATATCGTTACGATTTGTTGATAGGAATCGTAAGTTCGTGCATGCATCATGATATATTACTTGGTTAAAATTTCCTTCCTCCTTGTTTGGGTTGGGTTGTATAGAATCAATCCTATTCTTGCTAACCTTTAAGGTCTCCCTTACTAATCTAAACTTACCCTCTACAGGATGGGCCGTTGGAAACAGAACCCGCGCAAGAGGACTGGTCCAAAAGGAGTCCCTAAACACCTGATGGCCCCGCGAAGCGATCAAGCAAGCAGTAGCCGTTCACCGCCTCAGCAGGAGGTGGATAGGTTGTCCGTCGAGTTGACCGAAGTGATGAGAGAAAGGATGTACAACGTCATGGAGATCGGCGAACTTAAAGCTCAACTAACCAAGGAAAAACAAGCCAGAGAGAACTGTGAGGCCATGCTGTCCCGTATGGTGGAGGAGAGGAATGCCGCTATTGCCCGAGAAGAGAAAGCCAGGAGTGCACACAGGCACGAGCTGACTAGGATGAATGCAAAGCTGGGCAAGGCCAAGTACCTTAAAGATCTGTACATGAAGATGACGGCCACGGTCACCGCGCAGCGGGATGTTGCGTGGCAGCGGGAGGACTAGCTCCAGTTGGAGAAGCTGGAGCTGGCACATCATTTAGACACCGTCAATGACTTGGCAATTCAATATCGTGATATCGCATTCGACGTATATCACCAGCTCCATCCACCTCCAGGTGAAGGGGAGGTGGACACGGATGGAGAGTTGGCGGACGACGGGGAACCCGATCAAGGCCTCAGTGATGAAGAGGAGTCCGACCCCAATGACGACAACCCGGGGGGTAATCAGGACGATGGCAATGATGACCCGGGCTACAGCTCTGGCCACACCGACTAGTTCGGTGAAGCCGCGGGCAACGTCGTTGTAGGATTCCTAGTTTACCGTAGTGGGGTTGGGTTTGTAGTATAAAGTTTTCTTTCAGTTTAAGAAGTTGTACTCGTTTATTTCGGGTGTGTTGAACTAATGTTTGATAAATAAATGGAAGTATGTAAGATATGTTCTAAGTTATGAATTTCATGTGGTAACAAGTATATATGACTCTTGTAGCAGATGCCGATGCGTACACGCGGATCTGATGGAGCCGGGACATCTCAGGGAGGGGACGATATCCCCAACCCTCCACCTGCTCCACCTTCTTTGGCTGATGCCATTGCTGTTCTCTTGAGTGCCACTACTGACAATGCTCGCTTGCTACGCGAGTTAGCACAACGCCAACCCCACCCCGCCCCAAACTTCAGAGCACAGCACAATGGGGACGGAGAAGCTCGGTACGTGGACTTTACCGAGACAAGACCCCCGGTATTCACCAAGGCTGATGAGCCGTTAGAAGCGGATGACTGGCTTCGGACCATGGAGCACAAGTTTAGTTTGATCCAGTGCTCGGAAACTCAGAAGTCCCTGTTCGCAGCTCAGCAGCTTCGGGGAGCTACAGGTGCCTGGTGGGAGAACTTCCTAGCCATCCAAGCTCCAGGACACCAGGTTACCTGGACAGAGTTTAAGGACGCGTTCCGCGTCCATTACATCCCTGAAGGGCTCATGGCCATGAAGGCCGAAGAATTTCTCACCTTGCAGCAAGGCGATAAAAGTGTCATGAAGTACGTGGCAAAGTTTAATCATCTTTCTCAATATGCCACAGACCATGTGAACACAGATAGAAAGAAGAAAGCTTGTTTCATGCGTGGTCTAAATACCAAACTTCAGACCATGATGACCACCTGTCAAAATGCTACCTTCTATGAGGCGGTAAATATTGCCATCGCCTCAGAAGAAAAGAATAGAAAGCACAAAGAAGCCAAGAAGAAGGCTGCTTCTTCCTCCTTCTCTGGTCGCGGTCAAAAGCGCCAGAGAATCATTTATCATCCACATGGCCATAGACGTTTTCAAGCGCCGTCACCTTATCGTGGTCCCTTTTCCCCACCATAATATAGACCAGGGCAGCAGGTATATCCTCGACCTACTGCCATCGCCCTTGCACCACGCCAGCCGAACGCCCCAGGTGTTCGCCCCACTGCTCCGCCCAGCCACAATTATCCTTGTTTCAATTGTGGTAAGCCTGGGCATTTTTTAGAAGAGTGCCCCTACCCCCGCCAAACCAACCCCACTTTCCAAAGGCCACCCATGGGCCAACCCCAGCTGACCCAATTCAGGACTGGGGCTCAGAAAGGACAACCTGTGCTAAGGGGTAAACCCATAAAGAAAACGGGACAAGTCTTCCATACAGAGGTGGAGGCGATACCGGAAGGTGAACCAGTAATGATGGGTACGTTTCCTGTCGTGAAACATCCTGCTTTAATGCTTTTCGATTCTAGTGCATCTCATACATTCATCAACCGCACCTTTGTGTTAAAGCATGGCATACCCATTGGGGAAACACAAGATCATTTTTATATACAGTCGCCAGGAGGACGGCTGAGTTCTAAAGAAATGGTTCACCAGATACCCATCGAATTTGGTGGGCATAGTTTTCCCACTAGCATGATTGTTCTTAAAGACCAGGAGATTGATGTCATATTAGGCATGAACTGGATGGCACAATGAGGGGTTGTGCTAGTTACTTTGCATCGAACAATTAAAATCCCATTGCCCAATGAGAAATCTTACCTTCTGATCCAGTTAGCTACTCCCAAGGGGACAATTGGGCAAGTTCATGCCGCTAATGTGTCTGCAGTCAAAGATATCCCAGTAGTTCGAGATTTTCCGGATGTATTTCCTGAAAACCTACCAGGTCTGCCACCGGACCGGGATGTCCAGTTCAGTATAGAATTGAAACCAGGGACAGCCCCAATATCGCGAAGGGCCTACCGAATGGCACCGAAAGAACTGGCCGAATTAAAAACCCAACTACAAGAGCTGTTGCAGAAAGGTTTTATTCAGCCCAGTTCCCCTCCATGGGGTTGCCCAGCCTTATTTGTGAAAAAGAAAGATCAAACACTAAGGCTGTGTGTCGATTATCGTCCCCTGAATGAGGTGACGATTAAGAACAAGTACCCATTGCCCCGTATTGACTTACTATTTGACCAATTAGTCGGGGCCAAAGTGTTCTCAAAAATTGATTTGAGATCAGGGTACCACCAAATTAAGATTAGGCCGGAGGATGTACCCAAAACGGCGTTTACAACCCGTTATGGGCTGTATGAATATTTGGTGATGTCTTTTGGGTGGATCAATGCACCGGCCCATTTCATGTACTTGATGAACTCTGTCTTCATGCCATAACTAGACAAATTTGTGGTCGTCTTTATTGATGACATCCTGATCTATTCCGAGACTAAGAAAGAACATGCTGAACATCTGAGAATTGTGTTGACCCGTCTTAGGGAGCATCAGCTATATGCTAAGTTCATCAAATGTGAGTTCTGGCTGGACAAGGTCCATTTCCTGGGTCATGTATTATCAGCGGAGGGAGTCGCTGTAGACCCAGGTAAAGTAGAAGAAGTGTTGAATTGGAAGCCCCCGACTATGGTACATGACGTCCGTAGTTTTTTGGGTATGGCAGGATATTACCGTCGTTTTATCCCGGACTTTTCCAGAGTCGCGAAACCAATCACGACCTTACTCAAGAATCAAACAAAATTTGTTTGGTCACTGCATTGTGAGCAAGCCTTTCAGACTCTGAAAAGGTTATTGACAACTGCACCTGTCTTAGCCCAGCCTGATATTGAAAAGCCCTTTGATGTGTATTGTGACGCATCAGGGATAGGGATAGGCTGTGTTCTAATGCAGGAGAGTCGTGTGATTGCATATGCTTCTAGACAGCTTACCACATGAAGAGAATTACCCGACCCATGATCTTGAACTAGCCGCCGTAGTACAAGCATTAAAGATCTGGCGCCATTACCTGTTGGGAAGCACTTGTCATCTATACACGGATCACAAGAGCTTGAAATACATCTTCACTCAAGCTGAATTGAATATGCGCCAGCGCAGGTGGCTAGAGTTGATCAAGGATTACGACCTTGAGGTGCATTATCACCCTGGCAAGGCAAATGTAGTAGCTGATGCCCTCCGTCGTAAGGCTCACTGTAATTGCTTAACAGTGACGCCTAGAGATATAACTTTGTGCCAAGAGCTAGAGAACTTGGGGATAGAAATGATTTCCCAAGGAAGCCTTGCCAATCTAAAGATTGATTTCAATCTCGAAGCTCAAATCATAGAGGCACAAAAGGAAGACAAAGGCATGAAATATCTTAAAGAGAAAATTTCTAATAGAGCACCCACAGACTTTAAGGTGGATAATGCAGGAGTAATCTGGTTCAAGAACCGGTTAGTGGTTCCAAAGGTACCTGAGCTACGTCAACAAATCCTGGATGAAGCTCATACCACGAGGTATTCTATTCATCCAGGAAGCAATAAGATGTATCAGGACCTAAAACAAAGGTTTTGGTGGACAAAAATGAAGATAGAAATAGCTCGCTATGTGGCCCAATGCGATACCTGTCGAAAGGTCAAAGCTATTCATCTCAAATCCGTGGGAGAGTTGCAACCTTTGCCAATTCCAGCATGGAAATGGGATGATATTAGCATGGATTTCATAGTAGGGTTGCCCAAGACGGCCAGAGGCTTTGATTCTATTTGGGTCATTGTGGATCGTCTCACCAAAACAACACACTTTTTACCTGTAAAGACATCATATCATACTTCCACCTATGCTCAAATCTATTTTGATCGTATCCTAAGTCTGCATGGGGTACCAAAGACAATAGTGTCAGACAGAGGCACACAATTTGTCTCCTAATTCTGGAAATGTTTACACGAGTCCTTGGGCACCAAACTTTTATACAGCACCGCTTACCACCCTCAAACAGGTGGGCAAACTGAACGGGTGAATCAAACTCTAGAAGATCTATTGAGATCTTGTGCCCTAAATTTTCCAGATAAGTGGGATGACTGCTTGCCCCTAGCAGAATTTTCTTACAACAATAGCTACCAAGAGAGTATCAAGATGGCTCCCTTTGAGGCACTATATGGCCGTCGATGTCGAACTCTGTTACACTGGTCGGAACCCAGAGAAAGATGGTTCTTCGGGGTTGACTTAGTGAAAAAGACTAAGAACAAAGTAAGACAAATCCAAAATAACTTGAAAGTTGCTCACTCCCGACAGAAAAGCTATGCCGATAAAAGACGTCGACCATTAAGGTTCGCCAAAGGTGATCATGTATATTTGAAAGTATCCCCAATGAAAGGAGTAAATCGTTTTGGTGTTAAAGGCAAGTTAGCGCCCCATTACATTGGTCCATTTCCAATCATTGACTGATGTGGACAGGTAGCTTACCGCCTTAAACTGCCCGAACGATTATCTGGGATACATAATGTGTTCCATGTGTCTCAATTGAAAAAGTGTCTTCGGGTACTAGACCAAGTTCAAGATATCGAAGATGTGGAACTTGAACCGGATCTGACCTATGCAGAATATCCTATCCGAGTATTAGACCAAAGAAATAGAGTTACTCGAAGAACAACTACCAAGTGGTACAAGGTGCAATGGAGCCAGCACTCTGAAGAGGAAGCCACATGGGAATCTGAAGATTATTTGCTGGAGAATTTTCCCGAGTTCCATGCATCTCTTCAAGACAGCATCCAATTAATAAGAAGTGTACTCTAGTGAAGCAAAAGAGTAGCCAAAGCCATGTACTTAGTGTACATATATGTTTATAATTGAGTAGCCTTCCCCAGCGTCTTGTCTTATGAGAAAGTTGAAGTTGAAAGAGTTTGACAAATTTCCTTTTCCATTACGTACCCTAAGGCTTTAAATCTCGGGGACGAGATTTCTTTAAGGGGGAAGGGCTGTAACATCCCTGATGTTACGGTTACTAAAATTTGGATGATGTCATCATCAGCATTGCACAACATATTTGTTAAGCACACCCTGATGCATTAACTTAAAACAAGTTTAATTTGGTTGAATGTGCTTAGGGAATTAAAGTGTGTTTATATTGTGTTTGGATGCTTGTGTTGGTTGCTAAAACCCTAGGGTGAAAGATTTCCGAAAGATTAGGGGGGGAAAACCCTGATTTTTGAACCCTAGAATTGCCCCTTTTGCACAATTTTAAAACCAAGCAAAATTTGAGGTTGAGTTCAAAAGCAAAGTTGTAGATCTTGTTAAGATGTACAACTTTGGTGTTTTGAGTTTTTGAAGTTTCAATATAAAATTCAAAGTAATTTTGAAAATACAGATTTCCAGAAAGTGTCCCCTTTTTCAACTTGAATCTCCAATTCAAAATCTATTTGGAATTTTGAAAAGTGACCAACATGAAAGTTGTAGAGCTCAAAAAGTTGAACAACTTTCATGTTGGGAGTTTTTCAAGTTGTTTGGAAAAATCAAAAGTAATTTTGGAAATCCTGATCTGCCCCAATTCAAAAATTTGAATTTCCCCAAATTGGATTTTTGAACTTCAAACTGTTTGGACAAATTCACCATGTTCCACTCAAAATTAGCTTTGGGCACCAAAATATGATTTGTATCTTATAAAATTTTGCACAACTTTCATTTTGGTGGCAATTTGGCTTGAGTTAAAGTTTTGGCCGAATTTCACAAAAAGACAGAAAGGGGAGGATAGGGGTTGCTACAGTGATCTGATGAGGATCACCGGCCCCCTGTCCAACGCGGCCGCCGCGCGCGCAGCGCCGCGTGCGCGCGTGCAGGCACGCAGCCTGCTTGCCCGCCTGCGCCGTCAGGTGACGTGGAACCCCCGTGCGTGCTCCACTCGGGTATAAAGCCGCTCCACCGGCCGACGCGCCTCCGTTTGCTCCCAAGAACGCCGATGAGCAACACCCGCGCCACCGTGAAATTCGTCCCCCTTGATCCCTTTCCAAGCCACCCAAGCGCACCAACATCTCCGCCAGGAACCCCGCCACCGATTACGCACCCTAGCACGCCCCCTAACCCGCTCAATCGCCGGGACTTCAGCTTCTTCCCCAACTCCGGCCAGGACCGCCGCCGTGGAACCCTTCACGTGGACACGCTGCTCCGGTCGGTATCACGCCTTACCGGCCGTCGTTTCAAGTTCCTCTCGTTTCCCCGATGCTCATGCGCTCGCTCTTGCTCCCTGGACGTGAACAGGTCCACCGGAACGACCTCGCCGAGACTAGAGCGCCCGCCCGACGACACCGTCTCCGTCGCCAGCGACCTTGGCTACCTCCTCGACCCTCGCAACGTGAGCAGCACCTTCTCTGACCTTCGTGGAAGCTCTCTCGCACGTTCAATTGCACTCTACTGAGCCTTAATGGCCGGCCCACGGTCGGTCATGGCGGCCGCCCGCCTTTCACGTGGCCGAGATGGAAGGGAGAGGGTAGAGCACGATTGATGGTGGGTAATAGGTTCGCGACGACGAGGCGAGGCCGATGCGCGTGCGTGCATGGGCTAACACCCTCGCCATCGGCGGCCGGAGCGTGGCCGAGCCGCCGTGCGCAGTGAAGACGCAACTGACTGGTGGGGCCGCCCCGTCAGTGTCTGGCTGAGAGAGGGGAGGGCGCGCGCAGCATCCGCGCGGGCCGAGCGTGGATAGGCCGGCCTACGGGCCGAATTCCTGGGCCGCTCGCGGCACAGTGTTGATTTCCTTTTTCTGTTTATGCAAATTTCTGTTGTGTGTTTGAATTTGATTAGAAAATCATATATGGATCCAAAAATTATGGAAATTTTTGTATAGGTTCCATAAAATAAGTAGAACATAGGAAAAATACTAAAGTTCATTTTCTGATACTATGAACATATATAAAAATTCTGTCTTTTATTTAATAAATAAACTTCCCATGAATTTTTATAATTTTTGGGCATATCCAAAAATCACCAAAATTTGTAGGGCATCTCAAAATATTATTCCGTGGCTCCACACAAAATTTGGTGGCATTTGGATAATGTTTGAATAAAATATTATTATACCCTTAATTAATAATTAAATAATAATTCTAGAATAATTAGATGATAATTAGTTTAAATTCTCAAAATTAGGGTTTGAGTGATTTTGGGATTGTGTGATGACCTGAGGTCATTAACCCTAATGACCTTTGGCATTTAATTATTGTTTGGTCTTAATGCTTAATTGTTGTCATTAGTAGTTAATTAATAATTAATTAAGATAAAAGGATTAATAATTAGTTAATTTAGGATAATTATGAATAGAGAGGAGTCCTAATTTACAGATGTAACCTCTTGGGTAAAGACACTAAGTTGTTAAAAAAATTTAATTATTGTTTAATCTGTGTTGCACCGAGAAGGCAAGTTGTACTCGACTTGGTCCTTCTTGCATATTTGTCATACGCATATCATGAGCATTCATCATTTTGCATATAGTGTCCGTGACCAAAGGAGCGACCGTTGAACCGAACCCCGAGGTCGGCGCTCCGTTCGAGGAAGTAGGATCCGAGACTTGGGAAGTCTCCGAGGGTCCCTCTCAGCTCTACAACCAAGGCAAGCCCCGGATGTATTAACCCCTCCTTGAATGTTTTAAATCTTTTATCACTTATGAATTTAAAATGATGCATTAGGTAGTTGAGAATTGGGTTAACCTACTTGCTGCATTTACCACCTTGATATTTGTTATCCTGTCCTTGGCACCTGTTTTATTTTAAAATCTGCGTAGTGATGCTTTCAAACAAGGAAGAGGAATTCGTGGGTAAAACATGAAAATAAGGATGCACTATTAGTAAGCTTTTCAGCAAAACACCTTGGCTCCTTGCTCAGCCACCCCTTGTCTACCCCAAGCCTGCATTCCTAGTTTCTTCTCTTTTTCCGCCGGGTAAGTCTTGTTGAGTACTCCCGTACTCAGGGTTTTATAACCCCTGTTGCAGGTGAAGCTCAGGAGCTGACCTGTTTCGGACCCTGTTGTGTGACCGTCGTTGAGGTTGACGACGAGGAAGAGTGAGCGTGACCCATGGGCAGGGTCTGTAAATTTGTAATCTGTGTTCTAAAGTTTAAGTTGCTCCACTGCACCTGGCTTGTAATAACACTCTACTATTTGGAAGAACTACTTTTGTAAATTAAGTTATGTAATACTTTCGCTGTTTTATTCTGAAATATTATTTTGGTCTTATGTCGTTTGTGATACTGCAATGTCTTCGCAACGAGTGATCCTGGGTGTTAAGGTGGCCACTTCCTATCATGTAAGGGCGAGGAGAAGACATTTTCGGTAATTGACCATTGCTGGTGGTGAAGACAAGTTTGTTGGAATCGCCCCGGATAGCGGTGGACTGAGCGTTCTGAGGTGCTGAAAGCCCTAGTTTGGTTTTGGATAATTGATGAAACCCTAGTACTAACCTCTATACTAAGTGTGTGTAGACTTAATGAGGTTGGTACATGCCAAGTGATGGAGCAAGTAATGATCATGGTGATGATGGTGATGACCACAAGATGATCAAGTGCTCAACTTGGAAAAGGAAGAAAGAGAAAAACAAAACCCTTTGGAGATCAAGGCAAAGGTATTGCTTAGGGTTTTGGTTTTGGTGATCAAGACACCATAGAGGGTGTGATCACATTTAGGATAGATAGCCGTACTATAAAGAGGGGAATTCTTTGGCTAAGCGGTTATCAAGTGCCACTAGGTGTCATTATTCATGTGCATGCATTTAGAACCTAGTGAGCTCACTTAACTCCTTCGAAGAAGATGGTTGTGAAAATGCTAACACACGTGCACAAGTTGGTTTACACTTTGTGGTGTTGGCACACTTTGAGAAGGAGGTGGAGTTTGAAAGGTAGAGAGAGGATGGGTTCCTAGAGAAAATGAAGTGCATACTTTCTATTGCGCCGGTGGGAAAATTGGAGAAGTCGCGGGAGTGTTTCTCGCTGAGGAACACTCACCGGACGCTGGCTCAGAGGCACCGGACGCTGTGTCTGAGCGTCCGGTGTGCAGGCTGCGTGACTCGGTTAGGGTTAGGCACCGGACGATAGACACCGGACGCAGCTTGGAGCGTCCGGTGGTGTGCGTCCGGTGTGAGGATGTTTTGCAAACCTCTCTGCGCGTGGGACCGGTGAGCACCGGACGCTGAGGGTGCGTCCGGTGGCTTGCGTCCGGTGATCCTGCGAGTTTGCGAAGCTCTCTGCGCATGAGTCCGGTGTGCACCAGACCGTCCGGTGCTCACTTGCTCAGCGTCCGGTGCACTGCAGGTGACCGTTAGATTCTGACACGAGCGTGACACGTGGCTGACGTTGGAGCACCGGACGCTGGTGTTGAGCGTCCGGTGCCCCTTTAAGAGCGTCCGGTGACCCCGTATTTCACCCAGTAAAAGAGCCAACGGCTCTATTTGTTTGAGGGGCTATAAACACGTGTTTGGCTGGCTTGGGGCTCACACTCTTGGCATTCTAACTTACTTGACATCCTTGTGAGCCTAAGCAAACACCTCCCACTCATCTCCTTCATATATTATACATCCTTGTGAGTTTGGGAGTGATTCCAAGTGCATTTGCTTGAGTGATTGCATCTAGTGGCACTTGGGGATTGTTCTAGCTGCGGTTTTCTTGTTACTCTTGGTGGTTGCCGCCACCTAGACGGCTTGGAGCAGCGGAGGAGGATTGGCACGAGTTGGTGATTGTTCGTGGCCATCTCCCGGTGATTGTGAGGGGTCTTGTACCTTCCCCGGCGGAGAGCCGAAAGGTAACTCTAGTGGATTGCTCGTGTCATTGAGTTACCTCACTTGTGGGTAGGTTCTTGTGGTGTCCTAGTGAGGACGAGGTTCGTGCTACACCTCTTAGCCACCGAACCACCAAGTGTTGGTCGACACAACGGGGACGTAGCGTGCCGGCAAGCACGTGAACCTCGGGAGAAAAATTGTGTGTCTTCATTGTGATTGTTCATTGGATTTCTCCCGGTGATTGGACTTCATATTATTGATTGGTTCATCCCCCCTTACGCGGCGGTTTAAAGTTCAAACCATCTCTTTTACGTTCTCGCAAACTAGAGTAGCTTACTTACTTGTATAGAAACTTTAGGTAGCTTTCTAGTGTAAGTAGTGACATAGCTCTTGTGTGCCTAGTGATTATATCAACTAGAATTGTTGGATAGGTGGCTTGCAAACACCCCATTAGAGCTAGAGCAAAAAGCTTCGCTTTGTTATTTACTAACCTCTTGCTCTAGTGGGTTTGTAGAATTTTTAAATAGGCTATTCACCCCCCCCTCTAGCCATATTAGGACCTTTCAGGTGCTCATCGGACTTCTAGAGTGGGAGGATCCCCGGCATCACCGTCAGAGGTCTTTGGGACAATGACAGGTGCCGGTGGGCCCAAACACTTAGGGGGTTCTGCCACAGATACGACAGCGACGAGGACCGGATTACCCCAAAACCACCAGGCCCGCGGTTGTTCAGCAGGGCGATCCACAGCGCGCCGCTGCCCAGCCCGTTCCGACCCCCGACCAGCATTGCAAAGTACAACGGCGAGACTAAGCCAGAGCTGTGGCTAGCGGATTTCAGGCTGGCCTGTCAGCTAGGAGGCGCTTGAGGGGACGATCGAGCCATCATCAGACAGCTACCGCTCTTCCTCTCCGACACCGCCCGCAGATGGCTCGAGGAGCTCCTGGCAAACCAGATTTACGATTGGGCCGATTTGGTCAGGGTGTTCGAGGGCAATTTCAAGGGAACCTACATACGACCCGGCAACTCGTGGGACCTTAGCAAATGCAAGCAGAAGTCGGGAGAAACCCTCCGAGAGTATGCTCGACGCTTCTCAAAGTAGCGCACCGAGCTGCCGCATATCCCCGACCACGACGTCATCATAGCCTTTGTCTCTGGTACCACCAGTCGAGACTTGGTGCTGGAATTGGGCCGGAATCGCCCTCAGACCGTCGACGAGCTGATGGACGTAGTGGCAAACTACGCGGCAGGGGAAGAAGCGGTCGGCGCCTTCTTCAGCTGTGAAGGAAGGAAAGGCAAGCAGCCCGCCGATGAGGATGAGGGCCCCAGTTGAGGGCCCAAGAAGAACAAGAAGAAGAAGAAAACGCGGCCGTTCCAGCGGGAAGACTTCGATGATGATCTCGTCGCCGCCATGGAACGCAACTGGCCTCGAGGCCCTCCAGAAGGAGGCATATTCGATAAGATGCTAGAGGAGCCATGCCCTTACCATAAGGGAGGAGCCAACCACAAGCTCAAGGACTATCGTATGCTGAAAAAGCATTTCGATGGTCTGGGGTTCAAGAAGGACGCGCGTGACGACCCAAAGAAGGAGAAGGGCGGCGATAAGGAGGACAACAAAGACGACGACGGTTTCCCAGCCGTCCACGACTGCTACATGATCTATGGTGGGCCCTCGACGCAGTTGACCGCAAGGCAACGCAAGAGGGAACGCCGTGAGGTCTTCACGGCAAGAATAGAAACTTTAGGTAGCTTTCTAGTGTTGATAGTAATGACAATGGTGTTGATAGTATCACATTTGGTGACAATGGCAAAGGCAAGGTCAAAGGGCTTGGTAAAATTGCTATATCCAATGACTTGAGCATTTCCAATGTGCTACTAGTAGAGAGCTTGAACTTCAATTTGCTATCCGTAGCTCAACTTTGTGATCTTGGTTTCAAATGCATA
Organism: Sorghum bicolor; assembly: GCF_000003195.3. Lineage (NCBI taxonomy): Eukaryota > Viridiplantae > Streptophyta > Magnoliopsida > Poales > Poaceae > Sorghum > Sorghum bicolor. Next base: position 21,703,180 of record NC_012877.2, read on the forward strand.
TTTGGAGTTGATGATGTAGAGATCATAAGTGTAGATGGCTCTAACTTAATATTCAAAGGCTTTAGATATGAGAATCTATACTTGGTTGATTTCAATGCTAGTGAGGCTCAATTATCAACATGCTTGCTCACTAAATCTAGCATGGGTTGGTTATGGCATAGAAGGCTTGGTCATGTTGGAATGAAACAATTAAACAAGTTAGTCAAGCATGATCTTGTTAGAGGCTTGAAAGATGTCACATTTGAGAAAGACAAGCTTTGTAGTGCATGTCAAGCCGGAAAGCAAGTTGGCAACACTCATCCAAAGAAGAGCATCATGAGTACATGCAAGGCATTTGAGTTGTTGCACATGGACTTATTTGGACCAACCACATACACAAGCATTGGTGGAAACAAATATGGATTTGTGTTAGTGGATGATTTCACAAGATATACATGGGTATTCTTTCTTAGTGACAAGAGTGATGCTTTTGCAACCTTCAAATCATTTATCAAGAGAATACACAATGAGTTTGAAACAACCATCAAGAAAGTGAGAAGTGACAATGGAAGTGAATTCAAGAATACAAGAGTTGATGAGCTTTGTGATGAATTTGGCATTAGGCATCAATTCTCGGCCAAGTACACTCCACAATCAAATGGTCTTGTTGAGAGGAAGAATAGAACCTTAATTGACATGGCAAGATCAATGTTGAGTGAATACAATGTTAGTCATTCTTTTTGGGCCGAAGCAATCAACACGGCTTGCTACTATAGCAACCGACTTTATTGTCACCCAATGATGGAGAAGACTCCATATGAGCTCTTGAATGGAAGAAAGCCCAACATTGCATACTTTCGGGTTTTTGGTTGCAAATGCTATATATTAAAGAAAGGCACTAGATTGAGTAAATTTGAAAAGAAATGTGATGAAGGATTCTTGCTTGGTTACTCTACTACTAGCAAAGCTTATAGAGTGTGGAATTTGGCTAGTGGTACTCTTGAAGAAGTGCATGATGTTGAATTTGATGAAACCAATGGCTCTCAAGAGGAAGAAGAAAATCTAGATGATGTGAGAGGCACTCAATTGGCCGATGCAATGAAGAATATGGACATTGGTGATTTAAGGCCTAGAGAGGTGATTGATGTTGAAGATGACAAAGATCAAGTGCTTCCTACCTCTAATGTGCAAGCTAGTGGTTCTCATGATCAAAATCAAGCTAGTACAAGTGGTACTCAAGTGCAAGATCAACAAGCTAGTACATCATCTCATGATCAACCAAGTGCAAGCAATCAAGTGCAAATACTCCAACCAACAAATATTGCAAGAGATCATCCATTGGATCATATCATTGGTGATATTCAAAGAGGAGTGCAAACTAGATCAAGATTAGCATCATTTTGCGAACATTTCTCCTTTGTGTCTCACATTGAGCCAAAGAAGATTGATGAAGCATTGAGAGATGTTGATTGGGTTAATGCTATGCATGAAGAGCTTAACAACTTCAAGAGAAATCAAGTATGGGAATTAGTTGAGAGGCCTAGTGATCATAATGTCATTGGTACTGTCGACGAAAGCTAGTCGGCAGTCTACCTTGGGGTATGCCCACGGTAGTAGTTTATCGGTAGACGGTGCGCAAACTACGAACTCGATGGTGACGCAAGACACGGACAAGCTTTTTATCCAGGTTCGGCCGCCGAATTGGCGTAATACCTACGTCCTGCGTCTGGTTGTATTGATTTGTGTCGAGAGATCATCTGTCCTAGGGGGTCCCCTTGCCCCTCCTTATATAGTCTGGAGGGCAGGGTTACAGATCTAGAAACTAAGCCTAGCCGGTTACAATTGCCATAGATAATTCGATATCAATTCCTATTCTAACCGACTAGAATCCTGCTTGATCTCCACGTCTTGTTTCCTTGCGCGAAACTCGGGCTGTCGGATCAAGCCTTGAACTTGTCTCGTAGTGGGCCAAGCTTCCTGGCTGAAGTCTAGCCGTAAGGGTATAGGGGTTTATTGTAACATCCCTGATGTTACGGTTACTAAAAACGGATCATGTCATCATAAGCATTGTAAAGCATAATTGTTAAAGCACATTAGTATGCATCAACTTAAAATAAGTTTACTTTGATTGCTTGAGCTTAGGGAAGTAGAGTGTGCTTTTGTGGTGTGTTGTTGCTTAGGTGGTTGCTAAAACCCTAGGGTGGAAGTTTTCCGAAGAACTAGGGGGGGGAAAACCCTGATTTCTGGATCCTAGATTTGTCCCCTTTTTCATAAGTCAAAAACTAAGAAAAATTTGAGGTTGAGTTCAAAAGCAAAGTTGTAGCTCTTGGCAAGATGTACAACTTTGGTGTTTTGAGTTTTTGAAGTTTCAATACAAAATTCAAAGTAATTTTGAAAATACAGATTTCCAGAAAGTGTCCCCTTTTCCAACTTAAATTCCCAATTCAAAATCCATTTGGAATTTTGAAAAGTGGTCAACATGAAAGTTGTAGAGCACAAAAAGTTGAGCAACTTTCATGTTGGGATTTTTTCAAGTTGTTATACAAAATCAAAAGTAATTTTGGAAATTCTGTTTTGCCCCAATTCAAAAATTTGGAATTTCTTTGAGTTGAGTTTGATTTTCAAACTGTTTGGCCAAATTCACCCTGTTACACTCAAAATCAGTTCTGGACTCTTAAATATGTTTTGTAGCTTATAAAATTTGGCACAATTTTTGTTTTGGTGGAATTTGGACTTCAGTTCAAATTTTGGCTGATTTTCGCAAGGGGACAAAAGAGAGGAGATAAGGGAGAGCTACAGTGATCCAGGGGATCACGAGCTCGTCCACCCCGGTTGCAGGGCGGGCAGGCGCCGCTCTCGCGCGCGCTGCCACGCACCGGCCACGCAGCTGCTTGCTGCCGTGCTTCGCGTGGACGTCCTCATCCGCGAACCGCCGTCCGTTGTGGGGATAAAGCCCCGAGTGGCCAGAGTCCCCTCTTCCTTTTCTTGAACCCCGACGCCGACGAGCTCCCTGCGCCTCTCCAATTCGCCTCACTCGCTGCCGTTTCAAGCCACCTGAGCACCCCAGCAGCTCCGCCGTGAGCCCCGCCACCGGTTGCGCCCCCAAGCGCAAGCGCTAACCCACCAGAGCCCTTTCCCGAGCCGCTCTTCTCCAGCTCCGGCCAAAGCGCCGCCGCAAGCATCCCACCGTGGCCAGCATCGCTCAAAGCCTCTCCGCGGCTGTTTCTTGCTTCGTTGAAGTCACGGTGAGCTTCTGGTGCTGTTGCGCCGCTTACTTCACGCTCTACTCGCCTGAAGCGGCCGGCGTTGGCTCGGCCGCGGCGGCCATCCGCCATGAGCGTGGACAGGAAGGGTAGGAGGGAGTAGAGGTGATCTCGTGTGTCCTAGAGGTTGCGTGAGACGCTGGAGATGCTAACCCACCCCGCCGCGCAGGCCGGGAGCTCACCGGCGCGGAGCCGGAGCTCACCGGAGCGGTGGTGGGAGGTTGAAGACACCTCTGACGGGCGGGACCCGCCCGTCAGTGGCCGCGTGAGAGAGAGCGCGCGCGCGGTCCGCGCGGCAGAGCACTCTCGGGCCGATTTGGGCCGGATCCCAGCGGGCCGCCAGCGTGGCACAGTGCTCTTTTCTTTTTTCTTTTTGTTTAAAAGTGCTTAATGTTTGAATTTGTGTAATAATTCGTGTGCTAATCCAAAAATCGTGGAAATTTTTGTGGAGATTCTCTGAAACATATAGAACCCAAGAAAAATATTAAGTTCTGTTTTCTGGTAGTTTACATGTCTGTAAAAATTTGCCCTTTTAATTAGCAAATAAAACTTGTGTGAATTTTAATAATTTATTTGTCTATCCAAAAATCACCAAAAATTATGGGGAGCCTCTGAATATTATTCCCTGGCTCCACACAAAATTTGGTGGCATTTGGGTATTGTTAGAGTAGAATACTAATAAATCCTTATTTAGCACTTAAATAATAATTCCAAAATAATTAAACAATAATTAATTAAATCCTTATGATTAGGGTTGAGTGATTTTGGATTATATGATGACCTGAGGTCATTAACCCTAATGACCTTTGGCATTTAATTATTATTTAGCCTTAGTGCTTAATTACTGTCATTAGTAGTTAATTAAGAATTAATCAAGGTAAATAGGATTAATAGTTAACTAATTTAAGATAATTATGAATTAAATAAAGTCTTAGTTTACAGATGCACCCTCTTGGGTAAAAACATTAAGTTATTAAGTAACTTTACTTATTGATTATTCTGTATTGCATTAAGAAGGCAAATTGTACTTGATTCGTTCCATCTTGCATAATTGCCATACGCATATCATAAGCATTCATCATCTTGCGTATAGCGTCCGTGACCGAAGGAGCGACCGTTGAACCGAACCTCGAGGTCGGTGCTCCGTTCGAGGAAGTCGGATCTGAGACTTGGGAAGTCTCCGAGGGTCCCTCTCTGCCCTGCAACCAAGGCAAGCCCCGGATGCATTAACCCCTCCTTGGATGTTTTAAATCTTTTATCACTTATGAATTGAAAATGCTGCATTAGGTAGTTGAGAATTGGGTTAACCTACTTGCTGCATTTACTACCTTAATATCTGTTATCCTGTCCTTGACACCTGTTTTATTTTAAAACTGCGTAGCGATGCTTAGCCCTGCTACTAGATAGGTTTTCAAACAAGAAAGTTTGAAGGGTTGTTGTGGGATACACTTATGATCAATGATGTTTCAATTTGAGACCGGTCGGTGGACTTGCTCTAAGAATGGAGTCTTAAAGTAGTGTCTCCAACTGTGTTGATTAAGGACCGTTCCGTTGATGGCCTGCTGGGTTGAGAATTTATAGTACTAGCCACTTACCTACGGTAAGCCCAGTCTTGTAATCCCTCGACGCGAACAGCTACTCGCGCACTGGGAGTGGAAAGATGGCGAGAGTAGTGTGTACCCACCTTACGGATCTGAGATGACCGGAAAACATCTAGATCGGCTGTAGGATGGTGGAGTACTGTGCTCTCGGGTGCCGCGAACCTGGTCAAATTTGGGGAGAGCTTGATTTGGGTCGACATATGCAAGATTTGGTTCTACATATGTCGGGTGGTTAGGAACTCCAGCTGGATTGCTAAGCGATTCGAATCGTCGTTGCTCCCCGATTGGGAGACTCAATTCCTTCGACCCTCATCGTAGCTAAATATGCAACTAAGTGATAAAATGAGAAAAGGGAAAATGTCTCATGAGGTTTGGATCCCAATTCCCGGACTCATAGCGACATGAAGCTATGACCATCGATAAATAATACTCAATGATAGGACTAGGAACTCACGGATTCGTCTGTGAGATACAACTAGTTAAACTATCCTCGAATTCCTCTGCTTCTGTGAGGAAGGAATTCGGGGTAAAACTTGAAAATAAGGATGCACTACTAGTAAGCTTTTACGCAAAACACTTTGACTCCTTGCTCAGCCACCCCTTGTCTACCCTAAGCCTGCATCCCTAAATTCTCCTCTTTTCCCGTCGGATAAGTCTTGTTGAGTACTCCCGTACTCAGGGTTTCGATACCCCTGTTGCAGGTGAAGCACAGGAGCCGACTTGTTTCGGACCCTGTTGTGTGACCGTCGTTGAGGTTGACGACGAAGAAGAGTGAGCACGACCCATGGGCAGGGTCTGTAATTTTGTTCTGTCTATGCTAAAGTTTCAGTTGCTCCGCTGGACCAGGCTTGTAATAACACTCTACTATCTGGAAGAACTCCTTTTATAAATTAAGTTATGTAATACTTCCGCTGTTTACTCTGAAATATTATTTTGGTCTTGTGTCGTTGAGTTACTGCTTTATCTTCGCAACGAATGATCCTGGTGTTAAGGTGGCCACTTGCTATCCTATAAGGGCGAGAAGAAACAGTTCTCGTTGTTTGACCATTACCAGTGGTCCGGACGAGCCAGCTTGGTACGCCACAGGTAGCAGTGGAATGAGCGCCCAGCAATGCTCATCGGACTTCTAAAGTGGGAGGACTCCCGGCATCACCGTCAGAGGTCCTTAGGACAATGGCAGGTGTCGGTGGGCCCAAACACTCAGGAGGTTCTGCCACAGCTGGTATCAGAGCATTCGTTGCTAAGATGACTGCTGAACCTTTTGAAAAACTTCAAAAATTCGTTTGGAACTAATACTATGAACCTGCCTATTTTGAGTCCAAGTGCTTAGTCCTAACTTACCCCTGTCTATAGGCTTTCTTAGAATTTTTGAAGTGGTATGGAGGAGCAACATAAAGTATTGCCCTATGTTGTAAAAGTTTAAAGTAATAATGTTACGAATTGTTAGTAGGAATCGTAAGTTCGTGCATGCATCATGATGTATTAACTGATTAAGTTCCTTCCTCCTTGTTGGGTTGGGTGAATAGAATCAATCCTATTCTTGCTAACCTTTAAGGTCTCTCTTACTAATCTAAACTTACCCTCTACAGGATGGCTCGTCAGAAGCAGACCCCGCGTAAGCGGACTGGTCCAAAAGGAGTTCCCCGACATCAGCTAGCTCCACGCAGTGATCAAGCCAGTAGTAGCCGTTCACCGCCTCAACAGGAGGTGGACAGGTTGTCCGCCGAGTTGACTGAGGTGATGAGAGAGAGAATGTACAATGTTATGGAGATTGACAAACTTAAAGCTCAACTGGCCAAAGAAAAACGAGCTACAGAAAATTGTGAAGCTATGTTGTCCCGGATGGTGGAGGAGCGGAATGCAGCCATTGCCCGAGAGGAAGAAGCTAGGAGCACCCATAGGCATGAGCTAACTAGGATGAACGCAAAGTTGGGCAAGGCAAAGTATCTTAAGGATTTGTATGTGAAGATGGCGGCCACGGTCACCGCACAACGGGATGTCGCGTGGCAACGAGAGGACCAGCTCCAGCTGGAGAAACTGGAGCTGGCACATCACTTAGATACAGTCAATGATCTGGCTATGCAATATCGTGATATTGCGTTTGATCTGTATCATCAACTCCACCCACCTCCCGGCGAAGGAGAAATGGATACGGATGGCGAGCTGGCAGACGATGGAGAACCCGACCCAGGCCTCAGTGATGAAGAGGAGTCCGACCCCGATGACCACAACCCAGGGGGTGATCAAGATGATGGCAATGACGACCCGGGCTACAGCTCTGGCCACACCGATTAGTTCGGTGAAACCGAGGGCAACGTCGTTATGCCGATGCGTACTCGCGGATCCGATGGAGCTGGGACATCCCAGGGAGGGGATGATATCCCCAACCCTCCACCTGCTCCACCTTCTTTGGCTGACGCCATTGCTGTCTTGCTAAGTGCCACAACTGACAATGCTCGCTTGCTGCGCGAGCTAGCACAGCGTCAAACACACCCTGCTCCAAACATCAGAGCACCGCGCAACGGGGACGGAGAGGCTCGGTATGTGGACTTTACCGAGACCAGGCCCCCGGTGTTCACTAAGGCCGATGAGCCTTTAGAAGCGGATGACTGGCTCCGAACTATGGAGCATAAGTTCAGTTTAATTCAGTGTTCAGAAACTCAGAAACCCTTATTTGCAGCTCAGCAACTTCGGGGAGCTGCAGGTGCTTGGTGGGAGAACTTCTTAGCTATTCAAGCTCCCGGACACCAAGTTACCTGGACCGAGTTTAGGGACGCGTTTCGCGCCCACTACATCCCCGAAGGGCTCATGGCCATGAAGGCCGAAGAGTTTCTCGCCTTGCAGCAAGGCGATAAGAGTGTTATGGAATACGTGGCAAGGTTTAATCATCTCTCTCAATATGCCACGGATCATGTGAACACTGACAGAAAGAGGAAAGCCTGTTTCATGCGTGGTCTAAATACTAAACTTCAGACCATGATGACCACTTGCCAAAATGCTACTTTCTATGAGGCGGTAAATATTGCTATCGCCTCAGAGGAAAAGAATAGGAAACATAAGGAAGCCAAGAAGAAGGCAGCTTCCTCTTCTTTCTCTGGTCGCGGTCAAAAGCGCCAGAGGATCATTTATCATCCGCAGGGCCACGGACGTTTCCAAGCGCCGTCGTATTATCGTGGTCCTTTCTCCCCTCCACAGTACAGACCCGGGCAGCAGGTATATTCTCGACCTACTGCCCTCGCTTTTGCGCCACGCCAGCCGAACGCCCTGGGTGTTCGCCCTACTGCTCCGCCCAGCCACAATTACCCTTGCTTCAATTGTGGTAAACCTGGGCATTTTTCTAAAGAGTGCCCTTTTCCCCGTCAAACCAACCCTACCTTTCCAAGGCCACCTATGGGCCAACCCCAGCCGAGTCAGTTCAGAACTGGGGTTCAAAAAGGGCAACAGGTACAGAAAGGTAGACCGGTAAAGAAGACAGGGCAAGTCTTCCATACTGAAGTGGAGACAATTCCAGAGGGTGAACCAGTGATGATGGGTACGTTTCCTGTTGCGAAGCATCCTGCTTTAATGCTCTTTGATTCTGGTGCATCCCATACATTTATCAATCGCACCTTTGTGTTAAAGCATGGCATACCCATTGGGGAAACACAAGATCATTTTTATATACAGTCGCCAGGAGGACGGCTGATGTCTAAAGAAATGGTTCACCAAGTACCCATCGAATTTGGTGGGCACAATTTTCCTACTAGTATGATTGTTCTTAAGGACCAAGAAATTGATGTTATCTTAGGCATGAACTGGATGGCGCAACGAGGGGTTGTGCTAGACACTTTGCACCGAACCATTAAAATCCCATTGCCCAATGAGAGTTCTTATTTGCTAATCCAATTAGTTACTCCCAAACGGACAATTGGGCAAGTTCATGCCGCTAATGTGTCTGAAGTTAAAGATATCCCGGTAGTTCGAGATTTCCCGGATGTATTTCCTGAAGACTTACCAGGTCTGCCTCCGGACCGGGATGTACAATTCAGTATAGAATTGAAACCAGGAACGGCCCCAATATCTCGAAGGGCCTACAGAATGGCACCGAAAGAGCTGGCCGAATTAAAAACCCAATTACAAGAGTTGTTGCAGAAGGGTTTTATTCAGCCTAGTTCTTCTCCATGGGGTTGCCCAGCCTTGTTTGTGAAGAAAAAGGATCAGACATTAAGGCTGTGTGTTGACTATCGTCCTCTGAATGAGGTAACGATTAAAAACAAGTACCCATTGCCCCGCATTGACTTATTGTTTGACCAGCTAGCTGGGGCCAAAGTGTTCTCAAAAATTGATTTGAGATCAGGGTACCATCAAATTAAGATTAGGCCAGAAGATGTACCCAAGACTGCTTTCACAACCCGTTACGGGTTGTATGAATACTTGGTGATGTCTTTTGGGTTGACTAACGCACCGGCCCATTTTATGTACCTGATGAACTCTGTCTTCATGCCAGAACTAGACAAATTTGTGGTCGTCTTCATCGATGACATCTTGATTTACTCCAAAACTAAGAAGGAGCATGCTGAACACTTGAGAATTGTGCTGACCCGTCTCAGGGAGCATCAACTATATGCCAAGTTCAGCAAATGTGAGTTCTGGCTGGACAAAGTTCATTTCCTGGGTCATGTATTATCAGCGGAAGGAGTCGCTGTAGACCCAGGCAAAGTGGAAGATGTGTTGAATTGGAAACCCCCGACTACGGTACATGAGGTCCGTAGTTTTCTGGGCATGGTGGGATATTACCGTCGTTTTATCCCGGACTTTTCCAGAGTCGCCAAACCAATCACAACCTTGCTCAAAAGTCAAACAAAATTTGTTTGGTCACCCCAATGTGAGCAAGCTTTTCAGACTCTGAAAAGGTTGTTGACAACTGCACCTGTCTTAGCCCAGCCAGATATTGAAAAACCCTTTGATGTATATTGTGACGCATCAGGAATCGGGTTAGGCTGTGTGCTGATGCAGGAGGGTCGCGTAATTGCATATGCTTCCAGGCAACTCAAACCTCATGAAGAGAATTACCCGACCCATGATCTCGAACTAGCCGCCGTGGTACATGCATTGAAGATCTGGCGTCATTATTTGTTGGGAAACACATGTCATCTATATACAGATCACAAAAGCTTGAAGTATATTTTTACTCAAGCTGAGCTTAATATGCGCCAGCGAAGGTGGCTAGAACTGATTAAAGATTACGACCTTGAGGTGCATTATCACCCTGGTAAGGCAAATGTAGTGGCGGATGCCCTCAGTCGTAAGGCTCACTGTAATTGTTTAACAGTGAAGCCTAGGGATATAACTTTGTGCCAAGAGCTAGAGAACTTGGGAATAGAAATGATTTCCCAAGGAAGCCTTTCCAATATAAAGATTGATTTTAATCTCGAGGCTCAAATCATAAAGGCACAAAAAGAAAACAAAGGCATGAGACATCTTAAAGAGAAGATTTCTAATAGAGCACTCACAGACTTTGAGGTGGATAATGCGGGAGTAATCTGGTTCAAGAACCGGTTAGTGGTTCCAAAGGTACCTGAGTTACGTCAGCAAATCCTAGATGAAGCTCATACCACGAGGTATTCTATTCATCCGGGAAGCAATAAGATGTATCAGGACCTGAAGCAAAGGTTTTGGTGGACAAAAATGAAGATAGAAATAGCTCGCTATGTGGCCCAATGTGACACCTGTCGAAAGGTCAAAGCCATTCATCTCAAATCCGCTGGGGAGTTGCAACCTTTGCCTATCCCCGCATGGAAATGGGATGACATAAGTATGGATTTCATAGTAGGATTGCCCAAGACGGCCAAGGGCTTTGATTCCATTTGGGTCATAGTAGATCGTCTCACCAAAACAGCACATTTTCTACCGGTCAAGCTATTGTATCCTGCCTCCACCTATGCTAAGATTTATTTCGATCGTATCCTAAGTCTGCATGGAGTGCCAAAGACAATAGTGTCAGATAGAGGCACACAATTTGTCTCCCAATTCTGGAAATGTTTACATGAGTCCTTGGGCACTAAGCTTTTACACAGCACAGCCTACCACCCTCAAACCGGTGGGCAAACTGAAAGGGTAAATCAAACCCTAGAAGATCTATTAAGATCTTGTGCCCTGAATTTTCCAGATAAGTGGGATGACTGCTTGCCTCTAGCAGAATTCTCCTATAATAATAGCTATCAAGAGAGTATCAAAATGGCTCCCTTTGAGGCACTGTATGGTCGCCGATGTCGAACTCCGTTACACTGGTCAGAACCTGGAGAAAGATGGTTCTTCGGAGTTGACTTAGTGAAAGAGACTGAGAACAAAGTGAAACAAATCCAAAATAACTTGAGAGTTGCTCAGTCCCGACAGAAAAGTTACGCTGATAAAAGACGTCGACCATTAAAGTTCACCCAAGGTGATCATGTGTATTTAAAAGTATCCCCAATGAAAGGAGTAAATCGTTTTGGTGTTAAAGGCAAGTTAGCGCCTCGTTACATTGGTCCATTTCCAATTATTGACCGATGTGGGCAGGTCGCTTACCGCCTTAAACTGCCCGAACGATTATCCGGGGTACATAATGTGTTCCATGTGTCTCAACTGAAAAAGTGTCTTCGGGTACCAGATCGAATTCAAGATATTGAAGATGTAAAGCTTGAACCAGATCTAACTTATTCGGAATATCCTATCCGAGTACTGGATCAAAAAGCTAGAGTTACTCGAAGGACAACCACCAAATGGTATAAGGTACAATGGAGCCAGCACTCTGAGGAAGAAGCCACCTGGGAATCTGAAGATTACTTGCTAGAGAATTTTCCTGAATTCTATGCTTCTCTTCAGGACCATATATGATAACCAGAGGATGTACTCTAGTAAAGAAACAGAGTCGCCAAAGCCATGTACTGAATGTACATATATGCATATAATGAAGTATTTTCCCCAACTCCTTGCCTTATGGAAAAGTTGAAGATGAAAGAGTTTTGACAAATTTCCTTTTCCATTACTTACCCTAAGG